>NC_133310.1:21242003-21262332 GCF_012295235.1 Primulina huaijiensis | reverse complement strand
CTCTACGAAGAAAAACTCTTCCTCTTCTCCAAAAATCATCCAAATTTGTGGTCTGTTGGCAGGAAAAGATGCAACCAGTGACTATGAAGACATTGGGCACAGTGAGTATGCCAAGGATTTGATGAAAAAGTATGTTATCGGGCAAATAGACATGTCCACTGTGCCTTCGAAACGCCATTACCTTCCTCCAGTGTCTGCGTACGAATCGAGCAAGAATTCCTCGTTTGTGGCCAAGATTTTGCAGATATTGGTGCCTCTATTCATTTTGGCATTTGCCTATGCACAATATTCCAAACAGAAATAAGTCTTACACACGGAAGAGAGAATGTTTTTTTGTCATGGCTTCTTTCCTTTATATTATGTAATGTAATAATATTTAACTGGTTTGTGTAAAACACTTGGGCTGCCTGTTATCTATCTGCACTAAAAAATGGTTGGAAATAAAATTTGAGAAATGCTTACATGTTCTTTTGAGATTACAAAACCAAAACTCCACTAATGTAATATTTTTATTGTTTGTTTTGTTCAGAAACATGTACATTATTATTCAGAGTTATGCTAAATATATATTTAGATTGACACTTAGAGATATTTTTTTAAGAGTAGGTCTCTTGTGAGACAGTCTCACGAATTTTTATCGACAAAGCGGGTCAAACCTACCGATATTCATAATAAAAAGTAATATTCTTAGCATGAAAAGTAATACTTTTTCATGGATGACCCAAATAAAAAATCTGTCTCATAAAATACGATCCGTGAGATCGTCTCAAATAAATTTTTGTTTTTTTTTTTTTAAGTTTTAGAAAAAAAATGAAATCTAATCGTATTCAATTACTTTTATAATTTATCACGTAAAATATAGACGTAGATATAACCTTATCTGTAAGCATGCGTGTTGTATGCATGTACTTATTTAATAATATAAAATAATTTATATTTTATTTGGACGTTTGTTCAATTATTATTATTTTGAAAATTAAAATGTGTATGAGCGATGCATATGTGGTCTGTAACAAAATTAAATCAAAATATATTTTCAAACGCTAATATATGTGATCGGCTTTCAATATCTTTTTTATTGACTAGTAAACTTTGAAAAAGCCCTGGGTTAATATTTTTATATATTCGTAATGAGAATAAATTACGTGGACGTCATCACTCTGATTATGATCCAGAAAATCGCTGTTATCCTATCTATGCCATCAACAATCCGAATGAATAATGTTATAGATACAACTAATATATCATTACAGCGATATTTACAATCATTATATCGCGAGATTCTACTGTTATATCGTTATATTTTATATTCAATATGTAGTGAGATTTTGACAAATTGAATTTTTGCATTGAATTTTTTGTGTTGTACAAATATAGATGTACATGTAGCATCACTCAATCCGAATTGATCGGGGGATCCACGCAGGTCATCCACGAATTTCCCCATGTAATATTATTATTTTTATTTTATGATGATGGAATCAACTATCACAATCATTTTTTATATTGAGTAAATCATTAAGTTATCGTATTACTTTTTCAAATCATATTATTCAAAATAAATTGTATTGTTATGACATGATTATTCGATAAAATGTTAATNTTGATCCAGAAAATCGATGTTATCTTATCTATGCCATCAACAATACAAATGAATAATGTTGTAGGTATAACTAATGGCAAAAACTTGTGTGAGACGGTCTCACGGGTCGTATTTGTGAGACGGATCTCTTATTTGGGCTATCCATGAAAAAATATCACTTTTATGCTAAAAATATTACTTTTTATTGTGAATATGGATAGGATTGACCCGTCTCACAGATTGAGATCCGTGACATGAGGCACACTCATAACTAATATATCGTTACAGCGATATTTACAATATGTAGTGATATTTTGACAAATTGGATTTTACTGTTATATCGCGAGATTTTACTGTTATATCGCGAGATTTTATATTCAATATGTAGTGATATTTTGACAAATTGGATTTTTGTATTGAATTTTTTGTGTTGTACAAATTGATGTACAGATATGGATGTACATGTAGCATCACTCAATCCGAATTGATTAGGGATCCACGCAGGTCATCCGCGAATTTCCTCATGTAATATTATTATTTTTATTTTATGATGATGGGATCAACTATCACAATCATTTTTTATATTGAGTAAATCATTAAGTTATCGTATTTCTTTTTCACATCATATTATTCAAATAAATTGTATTGTTATGACATGATTATTCGATAAAATGTTAATAGCAGAATAAACCATTGAATATTGATTAAACGCTTACGTTTTTCATCATATCGGACAAACTAGTGGGCTCGGGATTTTATTATTATCTACAGTCGATTTGACTCTAACGTAATATCTCCTCCTTTATTAGCAGGAAAAAATCAAATTGGAAAATGGTGGTCAATTATGTCGCCTGTGGCTGACAATCTCAAGAGCCTGCAACACCATGATGCAATTTATCCTTCAAAACAAACATGATGCTCAAGTTTCTTGGAACTAAGCATGTACACAACATATGTAGCATAGTATACTATGTACAATATTGAATGCTTACAGTTTTATTAAAAATTATAGTTAATAGAAATGATATAAACAATCAAACATCATATTCGATTGTTGTATTAACATGAACAATTATTGTACTTCAACAATCTATCTTTCGATATTTTCATTCTCTGCAATCAATGAGAATCGAACACGTGATACCAATGCTAAACCAAATACTATATCTAAGGGTAATAGTAGAACTCAAATATTTTAAACCGTAATACTATCAGACTAAACAAAAAAAGGTAATTATATTGATTCTTTAATCTTTATTAATAACAACTATAGATTAATAAAATCTTTAGTATTGTTAGAGATGAAAATTAAATAATTAGCCAAAATAGAAGGGAAGTTGCATACGTGCAGAGATAAGTTAGTTCATTCTTGGATTCTACAGATTTCTTCATTTTTTCTACGTTGTCCTAAAGGGAAATTGGCCTTCAGTCCCCAGCCGTCGATTTTTTTTGTGTTCAGTCCATGTGTACTTTTTTAGTACCACATTTCCACATGAAGTGTACCACATTTTGTATGACATAGTACCACAATTTTGTGGGTAGGGAGCGAACCCAAAGAAATATTTTGATTGGGGGTTTTTCACCAACTTCTCTTTGTCATAATGGATACTTGAATTTACAATGCAACCCAATCAGATTAAAGCTAGCAAAGCTCTTAAAAGTTTTAAACAGAACATTCACCGTCTCTATTCCGCTTTTATATTCTTCTGGTCCTAATAGTGTATAATGTTAAAAAAATTATTCTGAATTTATTTTAAAATTAAAATAGTTCCAAAATTCAAGTTTAATTTGATTTTTAAAAGATGATTTATGTTTCCATACTCGTCCTAAATTGGGATAATACTAATTGTGGTATTGATTATAAGCATAATATATATTATGTACATGTCTTTCTACACAGTGCAAATTTTTTTTTTTAATAAAAATGATTTTATTAAATTATTTTATCTATTATAATTTCTTGAAAAATATGATTCTTTGAGTAACAATTTTAAAGTTAATTCACTAATCTCAATACAATTATTATTCTTATTTTATAGTTCTCACCACTTCCAAAACAAAGTATATATTTATATTTTAACATAAATACATTAAGTTTTTAATTTTAATAGATCCCATGAAATTTAAAAAAATTTTAATTAATCAAACATGATCTAATATGGCATGATATTAACAATCAGTAATATAACCAAATATATTTTATATTATTCTAAAAAAATAATTTATATTTTTTAATATAAGATCGAAAAAATTATTGCTTTAGAGACGAAGAAGAATTTAAGATTGAGAAGTGGAAGAGTTTGTGTTTGTGTCTTGGGCCTTCGGGAATGAGATTTGTAAAAAATTCCATACTCAGTGCAAAACCGATAACGACAGAGCAAACCTAGAAACCCCTCGCTCAGAATCAACAGATGTTGGGTTCGATGATGTGAAATATAAGTATAGTGTGAGGGCTGTTATTAAGGATTCATAAAGCACATTTCGATATCCTATTGCTAATCTTTTAGGCATATCAAATCGGTGAAAAGAGCAAACTTTATCGATATTCAATATGATATGAAGTTTTGCTTGAGAATTGAGCTAAGATATGTTCATATGTATTCAGACTCTTCACTAGCAATTAATGTAATTGGTGATGATGCGGAAGATCTAGGTCCGAATGTTGTTCTGTTGAAGAATATCCAAAATTTTTAGGTCAAGATATTATGCAGTAATATATCATGTTTGCCTTAAAAAAAATAAAAATATATATTAAATAACGGGCTCTTTGAAACGCTGGCATATATGTGGAAGAAAAAAAAACCCTAAACGGCTTCATATAAATTCCCAAACCACGAACAAATGTGGAGGTTTACGCTACACAACACGACTAGCGAAAAATGCAGATCTTTGTAAAAACTCTAACTGGGAAGACAATAACGCTCGAGGTTGAATCGAGCGATACCATCGACAATGTTAAGGCCAAGATCCAGGACAAGGAAGGTATTTTCTCTTCTTTTTTTTTTTTTTTTCAATTTAATCGATGATTTTCCTCGTTGACTTGTTCAGATTATTTGTTGATGTTTTTGTTTGAATTTATTACATTCAGGAATCCCACCTGACCAGCAGCGTTTAATTTTCGCCGGGAAACAACTCGAGGATGGCCGGACTCTAGCTGATTACAACATTCAAAAAGGTTTCCTTAAGTTTTCTTTTTCATATTTTACTTCGGTTTGGTTATTTTGTTTTATAGATTTATGTCAATATACTAATACTCTATTGATGTTGCAGAATCGACTCTGCATCTGGTTCTGAGGCTTAGGGGTGGAATTATTGAACCTTCGCTTATGGCATTGGCTAGAAAGTACAACCAGGACAAGATGATTTGCCGCAAGTAATTTTCTTATTAAGTTTCAGTCTCAGTCTTTTTCATGTCAATTCCATTGCTTTTTTACTTGATGGAAAGTAGCTTAATGTTATTAATCGGTTCATAACCATGTGGAATATTTGCGAAGATGATTTGGTAAATGAAAATCATGTACAATTTATGATTCGGGATCACTAATCAGTTGGACTGAAAATGTGACTTTATCATGTAACGGAGGAGAGATCAAGTATATGCTAGTTCATAGATTGGATGATGCCCTGGTATCACAGATTTATTGTTTTTTTTTTTTACTTTAGTTATATTTGTTTTGTGATGTTCTTGAAGATGTTATGCCCGTTTGCACCCTCGTGCCGTCAACTGCAGGAAGAAGAAATGTGGACACAGCAACCAGGTATGGAGATGTGATTTTTAATTGGTGCTTGTTTTGATATATTCAAATCAGTTGTTTGTGGTGAATTTATATGCTTATTGTGATTTGTTTAATTTTTGTCATGCAGTTAAGGCCGAAGAAGAAGATTAAGTAGAGAAGGGATGGTTATATATTTACTTGCTTGTGCTAGTTTCCAGTGGAATTCGTGTTTTAGCTTTTGGCAATTAACATTTTTCAAATTTGTAACGGTGACCCTTCAGTGATTTCATGGATTTGGACGATGTTATACTGTTGTTAATTATGACACCACTTATATTTTGAATGCGACAAGGTACTCTTTAGTCTATTTTCAATGTATTGAGCTCTGTGATTTTGAGATCATCGAGTTTCTTGCTTTGGAATCGAGTAATGGTGTTTTGCGCCAGTTCTGATTCCAAAGGTGTTTTGTTATTTTTAGTCCAATTTCAATTTATTAAGCTATGTGATTTTGAGATCCCCAGGTTTCTTGTTTCGGATTTGATTAAAGTGTTTTGGGCGTTTCTAATACATTATTAGTTTTTACTAAAGCGAGTTTGTTCAGTCGGTTCCTTTCTTTAATTAGGTAAAAAAAAANACCCCCTTCTTAGTCACTGGACTGCTAGGATAAGGGGATGGTTACTTTGAGAAAATCTCTCTTTCTGGTGCAACTCTTATATAGTATAGAAAGCGTTAGTTCAGTCAAGCTTTCCTACTATACTTATAATAAAGGGAAAGGAGTTCATGATTTCAATCCTTCTTTCTCTTTCCGTTCTTCTCGGGCGGTACTCTTGCTCTTCCTGGCTTGAAGAAAGTCCTTCTTTTCCGGCTAGGAAGCGGATGAGGCAGCCCTCGCTCCTGTTGCTGTTACGGCTAGTGCGATCATTGACCTTTCTGGGGTCATGAAAAGAATCCCTGCCCCCGCTCCTGGATGCACCATTGTAGTATATCTCCCATGGGAACAGAACTTTAGCATATAAAACTTCTTCATCAGGTAGATCAGTTGGTTAGAGCAAAGGACTGTCATCTGAGGCTGGATGAGCTTCCAAGAAATCAGCCAACACTTGTCCTTTGCTTTGGCAACATCATGGACCATTTGGATAACCTTACTGATAACCTCTTGGTACTTTTCCTTGTTGAAGGGTTCGAGAGCAAATACTTTGGTTGATTTAGGTTCCGAGAAACATGTATTCCCGCCGTTTTCATGTTGATTCAGGGTTATTTGAATTTAAAATTTTATTTATTTATCTTAAAAATTATTTTATGTTATATGTAAATCATATTTAAATACTTTGAAAGGACAGAAGAATATAGAGAAGAGCTAAATAGTTCAATATACTTCCAAATAAGATAATATCTACAGAAATTTATTTCCAAAAGTCTATATATATATATATATATATTTTTTTGGAAACATGTATAAGCATAAGCGTACTCCGCATATTTATGTTTCATAATAATTCGTGTGGTAAAATCCTTTAAAATATATATAGAAAAACAAAAACACCATTAAATCCCGAAATGTGTGGGAGCCAATTCTGTGTTTTCTTTCTTCTACTGCGGAGAATCGTATCCTCATCGTTGAGGCAATGGAAAGGGGAGGGGAAGAAACAAATGCTCCATAAAAAGCAATTTAGTTCCTCTCTCTCTTCGTCTCATCCATTCGCCGCTGCTAACGTATGTTACCGTTTTCCTCATCAATCAGCAAAAGATTCTCAATGTAAGGATTCAGATTTTTCTGGGTTGTATATTTGAAGAAGGTGGTTTTTTCTGCAAATTATGCTGTGTTCAGACCTGATCGTGGCTACAGATCCATCAATATCGTTGTTGCTCACATCGCCGCTGCGACGGCCGCCGCACAACCGCCGCTGCCGCTGCCGCCTTTTGTCTCCGATCTATGAGAAAGTTTACCTATTCCTCTTATCAATTCGGCCCGGATTTCCCTCCACCGCCGCTTCTCTCGCCTTTACCATCTCCATCCGCGCAACCCATTTTCCCGGATTTTATTGATCGTGAGATTTTTCTCTTCAGTTCGGTACCCACTGCCAAAACCATTTTCGATTTTGCGACATTATCGTTTATAGCTTGCCTGCTCCTCCTCTCTCTCTTTGCTTTTTCTTTTGTTTTCCATCTCCGCCTCAGATCTCGCCACTTGCCCCATTTACGGAAATTCAATTCTCTCTGGACCGTGCGGTTGCTTCTCGTGTTATTGGCGGCATTCTGGGCACTTAACGAAATTTTACGGCTACCATTTGTTCGTAGGAAGTACTTATACCCATTTTTGCCTCCAATTTCCCTGCAACAACAAGCCAATATATGTAAACTCCACGTCGTTCTCTCCCTTGGATTATTCGAACCCGGATTCTTGATTACCCTTCTCTTCTTGGTCAATGTTTCAATCAAGAAAAGAAACCAATCACAAATTTGGGCCCTTGTATCTATTTTCGCAGCATGTACGCCAATTGCACTGCTGCAGACATTTTTTGTCCACTTCTGGCCAGTGGAGACCAAATTGTCGAAATTCTTACACGGCAGCTCCGTACTTTCAAACGATAATAACGGGAACAGAACCGTGCTCTGCACATACCCTTTCTTCAGTTGTGTCGTATTTTCAGCATTTGCGATAGGTTATGTTATGGTTTTTTTGTTATCATGTTGGCGGGTCTTGTCATTTGTGATCAACAAGAGCATCAGACGTCGAATCAATACCCTGTCCACCATGATTATGGTAGCTCTTCCGCTGCAGATTCTTTGTCTCAGCCTGTCCTGGCTGTGGATGCCTGAGTATGTAGCCTACGGCTGTGTTGTCCTGGCCATGTTTGTTGGCGTGACGTGCTGTATGGCGGTGGGGGAGGTCATCTTGGTTATCAAGCCCATCACGGATTCGTTGGCCGCCGGAGGAAGCTTTTCGCGATGTGATTCCAGTGGTGTTTCGTGTAAGGCATTGGAAGCTCGGGATACGAACCAGTTGCGATGAGATTCATTGCGTAATTGACGGAACAGATCCCTGCTTCTACTTTCTTGCATGGAATTGTGAAACTAAAAGGCCTTGGGTTTTCATCGAGAATGAGGTTAATTTCGTCATTTCAGCAACATTTGTTGTGAGAAGGGCAAAGCCGTAAGTTCACTTGTTTTGATTTTGGTCGTATTTTTTTCTTGATGATTCATTACCAAACAATATTTTAATACGTGAATGGGACTGTTGAAAATTTTGTGAAGTTTTACCGTTTATTCGTGTGACATGCAATATAAAATAAATTAATATATATAAATATTATTCCTAAATTTGAGTGATATTATATTTATCAGAATAATTTTTCGTGGATATTAATCATCTAAATCTAAAGAAATAAAGACATAGGAAATAATACTTTACTATTTATATGTGCTTTCTATTTTGAATGTTAAAACTCAAAATGTTGTATTTTAAAACTAAAATCAATAAAAACCAAAACATAGTTATAAATTGAATTTTTTAATTTGTCTTTTGCTTTTATTTTAATTTTTTGTTTGAATTTTCACTTAAATATATCAAAAAATAAAATTAAATTGAACTCATTTATTGAAGAGTGACTTGTAACGATTACAAAGATGTTACGCGTATTTTTTTGACATGGGTCAGAATGTTTTACAAAATTGAGACATTTAACAAGTGGTGTTCAAATTTCGGATAAAACAAAAAAAAAATCGAACATTGAATCAAACTGAGAACCGAATTTTATAATTTGGATATAAACGTTCAAACCGAATTTTATTTGGTTCGGTTTCGAATTATATATGTTAAAATCGAACCGACCGAAAAAACCGAAATTTCGTTAAATCAATAATTTTATTTTTATTATATATTTTTTGAGATGATATCAGTGAATGATGAATTATTTTGAATGATATTTAGTTGATTGTAGTTTATGTAATTCATTTAGATTTTTTTATTTAAATGTTTTACTACAAAATCATGTAAAAAGATAACATATTATATTTTATAATATATTTATCTTATTAATTTAAATAATTGTATCAAAACCGAAATAACCGACCGAAATAACCGAACCATTTCAGTTTTCAACCGAACCGAAGAAAAAATAGTTCGAATATCGAATTATATATTTGTAAAACCGAAAATCGAACCGAACCGATCATGAACACTTTTGCAGTCAACATATATAGACGCGCATGTACTTGATAACTGCCCTTGTGATCTCTTTATAAATAGCGCGGAGGGTCGATTCCTCAAACGGTTTACCTTCCTGGCGAGTGTGCCAACTCATCCGAAAACCCTATTTTCACAGAGCCCACCCCTCGCAAAGCCCTAATTTCCTCAATCACTCACCTGAAAAGTACGAAAATCCATCATTTGATTCAGTTGTTCGTTGACCTCATTCCTCGATTCTCACTGTTACTCTTCGCCTTTCTCCATTTTCGATCTCTTATTTTCTAGGGTTTTGATTGGGAATTTGTTCCTTTTCCTTTCTGATACACAAATTGAGAGTGGGGGAAGTAGACAACTGTTTTTTTGTTGTTGAAATTAATGGATACGACGGCGGCCGGTGCTGCCGCCACGCGGGGAGGGGTTTCGCTGCCGCTTTCATCGTCTTCTCAGCCTTCTCGGAAGGAGTGGCGTGTTGTTTCTGAGCAAATGGTTCGAAACTCAGCTAATGAGGTAGATTTCAGTGAAAATTTTACTTGCATTTGCTTCAGTGTGCTTTGTATTCAATGTGCTTTTAGTTTTAGTTTTGAAATTGATTTATGTCGTAGCATTGAATAAAAAAGTTAAGGTTTAAAATGATTTTTTTTATTTTTTTTCCGGTTTCCTATATATCAGGAAGTAGAGCGTTCTAAAATCGGCCAATCGGATGAGAGATTGATATACGAGGTAATAATCGTGATTCGTTGAAGTTGGAATTTGCTTCCCGGTGTTTTTCTTTTTAATTGAATCAACGCCAACATGAGTGAAAGTTAAGCTGATTTGATGTGTTGTATTAAGGTGCAGCATGGGAGAGAATTAATTAATTTGGATTTCTGCTCAATAACTATTGATAGAGGCTTGGACAACAATGTTTTGCAGCAGAGACTTCAGACAGTGGCAAAACAAAGAGAAGAATTGCAGCACATTGAGATCGAACTTCGGGGGCAACTGTTTGCGAGTTCCAAAATCTTGGAGTTGCAGAATACTTATGATGCTCAGATACACGAGCATGTGAACGCAAATATCAAACTACAGGTTCTCTTTTCATTTTTGAGTGTTCGTGTTTTCTTAAAGTTTTGATTCATGCTAGATAAATATGTCGATTTTTCTTTCTTGCTAAACTTTTGTATTATGTTTGCGTGTTTAGGAACAATTGCATGAGATGGAACAGAAGATACATGAGCTGGAGAGGAAGATAGAAGAAAAAGAAAGAGAGCTGCATGCTATTAGATTGGATAATGAAGCGGTTAGTTTGTTAGTTTTATTTGTTTTTCTAAACTTTGATGATATTTTATTCTGCTGATGCCTGATGTTTGTTTTGTTTAGATTAAGTTCTCTATATCTTATTGCAGGCCTGGGCCAAAGAGGACCTTATTAGGGAACAAAATAAAGAGCTCCAGAGCTACAGGCATGCCTCCATATATCTGTTGAATTAGTTTATTAAGTTGTTAATTTCTGATCATTGGTATTTCTATTGAGTTGCTGCAACATTTGTTTTTGCAGTTCTGTCACATTCTTGAATCGTTATTTTTTATGTTCTTTTAAGCATGTATTTACTGCAAAGTAAATAAACTAGTTAGAGTTGTTTTTTTGTTTTTTAAACTTTTTCTTTGTTCCTATTTCTTTCTTTTGCATTTCTGAGCCTTGTGTCCTTGGGTGTCTGTGATTATCATACAATAACCTGCATCTTCTTCCAGGAGGGAGAGAGATAATTCTGAGGTGGAAAGAGTGCAACATATCAAACAAATACATGATCTTCAGGAACATTTTCAAGAAAAAGAGCGGCAGTTTCTGGAGCTGCAGGATCAGGTTTGATTTTTGCAATTTTATGCTGCAATATTTATTTGGTAAATCAGAATGCTTCACTAAATTTTTGTCAGCAGTTCAGAGGACATATTTATCGTATTCATGTATGTGGCATCACAGTGCTGCTTTATTGGTCATACAGTGCTATTTTTTTGTCATGGTCATCTTAGACTTTTCATGGAACACTTATTTTTGTTATTGAAATGAATTTTTTGTCCTTGAAAAACATTTGATACCGTGCCTTGGATCATGTCAACGACGGAAAATATTTTTTGATGGATATATTTTACTAGCTTGTTAGATGTATTTTGACAATTAGCTTTCTCCATCCAGCATAGAATTGGTCAAGATAGCATTATTTTCAAAGATGAGCAGTTACGTGAGGCACAAGCTTGGATGACTCGTGCTCGGGAAATGGATGCCTTGCAATCTACTACTAACCATACTTTGCAAGCTGAACTGCATGAACGTACAGAGCAGTGTAATCAGCTGTGGCTAGGTTGTCAAAGACAGGTGGTTAAATAGAAATGCATGTGCTGAGGTTGATTGTCATGTTTGTTTCAAATAGTTGATAATTTTATTTTTTTGTCAACCAGTTCGGTGAGATGGAAAGGCTTCATATGCATATCCGACAGCTGCAGCTTGAATTAGCTGATGCTAGAGAAAGAAGTGGAAGTCACTCAGATGGGTCACAAGTATCACAAACAAATCCAAAGGATGTTCCTATTGCACAAAACAATGGTGGACAGCCGGAGGGAAACGGCTTGCCAAGTGAAAATTCTGGTAGCCTACTGAATGGAAATTCTGAAAATGTTTTGTCCTTGGCTTCTGGAGGTCATTCATCAACCCAGGTAGATCACGCTCTTGTTGGATTCTTGTGTCTGCTACCTGTGTGCTAAATGAGTTTTTATTAGTTGGCGATTGTGAGCCACTGGATCAATCGTCAGGTGAAATGTCAACTTTTGTAATCTGTATCGTTTTTCTCATCTGGTCATTTTTTGATCGTTCATTGGGCCATATAGGAGTTTTATGCGTGTCAATATACCTGTTGCTTTTTGTTTTGTCGACATGATTCTTCACGAATTTTAAAGTGATGGTAATCATGTAACATAGTTCAAACTTTCTTATGTAGTAGTGACTGCAATTTTGATTGCACTTCCTAGGTCTAGGGAGTTCAAGAATATTAGTTCACGCATGCATGTGGCACCCATCATGTTGTTACTTTTAACCTTCCGTTTTTTTGTAGACCACCGACCATGTTCATGGTGTTCCATTTTCTCCATCACTGATTGGGATGCCAACCTTCCTTCCACCCGGACAGATGACTGCATTGCATCCATTTGTAATTCATCAAGGACTACCCCATTCTGTGCAATCACAAGTAACACAATCACTTTTTCACTCTGTGCCCGCAATCTCCACAATTCAACAATGGCAGAACCACCAGGTATGTAACCTTTACAACTTATTGTTATCAACTTTTTTGATTATATTACGACTTGTTACATTTCATAATTTGTGGCCTTTTTCATTATTTTGTTTAAGGATCAGCCAGATAACCAACATGTGCCCATGCACCAGCACCAGCACCAGCAAACCCAAAAAAACTCAGTGGGAACAGATTCACATAGTTACTGTGAAGTATCAGAGAATGGACAAACTCTGAATTCGAGCTATTTTGATAACAATATCAATCAAGACTTACTTCCTGGTTCAGAGGTCCCTTCACCGAATGAAGAGGCACAGGTAGCTCAATGAAATTGTCTAATACAACTTGCCTTGTGCAGTGCGATTTCAATTACTCAATTCCCTTCAGCTGTTGAACAATGTTCTGGTGCTCAATTCTGTAGATAAAAGCTATGATAGTGTTCAATCTCAACAAAATTTGCTTCAAGTTTCTTCCCAGTTTCATGATTCTCTAAGACTGCATCATATTAAAAACAATCATGACAATAAGATCGAATAATTTCTGTTTACCGTTCCACTTTTTTGAGTTGATATGTCTTGATATTGTGTTTTTCAACCATATTTTTTGTCTTATAAACATGAAATTGTGCTTCATATGATGTTAGATTGAGAGTTTGCCATGTATTATGGTTTATACAGGAAAAGAGTGTAAACTCTGTTATTGATAACGGAGTGGAGAACAAAAACCCGGGGATGGAACTTTTGAATTCTTCCATGAGTGCAGCCTCATCCGAAGTGTCAACTCCTGTAAATTTCATTGAAACAACAAATACTCCTTTGGTTTCTGTTTGGACTGATGGCATTGTTTTCATTGGACAGAAAACTAATGTGGTTGTGAAAACCGGGGAACACTTTCTACTTGATGAGAGATCATTGCTTGCTTGCATAGTTCGCACGATTGGATCTGGTGGCAGAATTCGGATTAGTTCAACTGTGAGTTAAATTGACCTGACCTTTGTTTACATGTCTTTGTCTATCCTGATTTTCACAGACGTAGGTATGATGCATGGCTTACAACTATTTTGATTGTGATTTGTGTAAACAGCTCCCTAATAGACTTGGAAAAATGCTCTTTCCTCTACACTGGCATGATTATAAGAAGAAGTATGGGAAGCTTGATGATTTTGTGGCTAGCCATCCTGATGTATGACATGCTTTTCTCTAATCATATTTCCGTTTATCATTTTTATTTTATTTTATTTTATAAAGTGTTATTTTGTTACTTTAGTTATTCGTGATAGAGGGGGACTACATTCAGCTTCAAGAAGGTGCACAAGAAATCATAGCTGCTACAGCTGCTGTCGCTAAAGTGGCCGCAGCAGCGGCTGCTGCACCATCATCATACTTGTCATTTTTGCCTTCAGCGACCGTGACTCCCATGGCACAGTCTCGCCGGTTGAAAAAGATATCTTCTCTTGATTCCTCACCTGTCAATGCTGACAAAGGCAGTTCAAATTCTTTTCAATTGTCAGTGACACCGAGTCAAAACATGAACGGGACTTCCTTAAACATTGGTGGTGGAGTTTCGAATGTCAAAATTTTGAGCAAATCCAAGGATCGTGTGGAAAGAAGTGACTCTGAATCTAAGCCAGGTCGATATGTACCAGTCGAAAATGGTACGAGACTTGGAACAAGCAGGTATTAACCGGATGCTTCGCCACTTTTATGTAATTTCTGGTGTTTGTGAGTAAAATCTTATGGAATTTATATTTATTTTCGACAGGGCAATCGGGGCTGCATCCAGTCCTAGAAGATAGTAAGTCATGTCATCCTCTGAACCCAATTCTTTTAAGAAGCATTTGGATCGAGTTTTTTAATCCGTCATTTCAAATACATTATAGTTTGGTTAAATTTAATCATTGGAAAAACTCAATTCGTCTCTATTTTCAACTTGACAGTACAATGTCATTTGAAATCCATTGTACAAATTATTCATCTTCCTCACTTCTCTTTTTTCAAATGCTACCTTAGATTATGTTTGGTTGGAAATACTTGTGAAAAGAAATGACGTCAAATCGTGGAAACAACTTTGGTCAATATTGTTTGTTTCAACTTCTAACTTGATAAGAGTTGCTTGAAATCTATCTATCCAAATTTACAGTTCAAATCAAAATTCTGATTCAAAAATTGGTTGTTATCATGTCGTCGCCTGTGCCACATCAATGAAAATCATTGTTATTCTTATGATTTACTATGATATAAATTTTGGGGTTTGTTGTTGCAGGTCGTATGGGCAACAATTGGAGACGGAGAAAGAGGAGGGAAACTGTAAGGTTTCATTTTAAAATCTCCGGTTATACTTATTGGACAGAAATCTGATTCTAAATATTGACTTATTTACAACATTATTATATTCGGTTTAATAGAAAGAACTTGAATTCTCATCTTATTCTTCCCTCCTTTTTATCCGTGGTTCGTGACGCATCACGCTTAAATATGTGCCAAATAGATATTTTACTATTTACATATAGAATATAAAAATGAAACGCCATTTTTAAATTTCAATTTTTAAAAGTTTCATGCTAACTTTTTTCCTTGGGAAACTCGATGAACCTTGTAAATCGACTCAAATAATCAAAGTATAATACTTAACTAAACATTTGCCTAAGCTGAACCATGATTCGGAACAACCACCCTCCCTGTTCCAGCAAAAATAATAACCAGAACGAGTCACCAGTTTTAATGGATACAGTCGATTTGATCACAGTTCGAATCATTTCAAATCAAAATTTAATCTTTATTCTTTTATCGTCGAGAAAAAAAAATGGCATCTCACGAAAGATATCGAACAAATTAAATTTGATTTAACGGCTAAACCATGCAATATTATAAATATTTAATTAATTTTCTATTTAAGAATCAAAATTAAAACTTCATTGATGTAAATCAAATAATTTGGGCAAAAAATTGTATGAGACGGTCTCACGGGTCGTATTTGTGATACGGATCTCTTATTTGGGTTATCCATGAAAAAGTATTACTTTCTATGTTAAGAGTATTACTTTTTGTTGTGAATATGGGTAGGGTNATTTCTATGTTAAGAGTATTACTTTTTGTTGTGAATATGGGTAGGGTTGACCCGTCTCACAGATTAAGATCGTGAGACGGTCTCACATTAGACCAACTCAATAATTTGAGTGATACAACAGCAGTTATCAAGAATTTTAAAATTTAACATGGATTTATCAGTCATATTACTACTACACAGAACTAACCGTTCAATTTTCCCATTTCCACACCCAAAGATGAGAGTCCAATTACGATCCTAGGGATGTCAATTTCATCCGAACCCGTTGAAAGATCCGATACACGAACCGAATAGAAGAGAGTATGGAGGAATTTTTAGACCCGATTAAATAATTGGGTAATCGGGTATGAGAATTTTCGGGTTCAGGTATGGAGGCGGGTTTGATATAATCCGACTCACACCCGACCCGAATACCCATTTAAATTAATATATATAAATATATATATGTATGTATATATGTATATATATAGTAATTATATTTATTTATATTAAAGATCCATCAGTCAATCCACCGATTTTCGGAGTTTTCAATACATATAATCATAAATTTGAAAATTAAAGAAAACGATGTTTTGTATATTAAAAGAGAAGAAAATATATAAAACTTCATTATATATATATATCACACACACACATACTTATTATAAAACGTGAATAATTTTTCTTATTGTTCATTTAAATAATTTTTTAAATATTCATAACTTCATTGAAACAATTTAAATTTGAAAAAATTCAATTGTATATAATAATTGGGTATTTGGGTAAGGTATGTGTATCCGATAATACGATGGATATGGGGATGAAATTCAATACTCGATAGGTATGGAGATGGATTTAATAAACGGTTATGGGGATGGATGTATGAAATCCGACTCATGCCCTACCCATTGTCATCCCTGTACGATCCATTGTTTTAAAAACTAACAGTGGTCAGGTCTACCCTGACGGCCGCGTGAAACAAAATAAACACAATTTTGCAACACTAAACCAAAATTTACTATAAGGTTTCATGGCAGGCCGGTCAGGTAACACCTTAGCAACATTAAACCAAAATCATCTCAGGTCAGATGTATGAGAAACTGAGAAATACAATCACCCAGAAAAAGTCCACCTAAGCAAAAGGGTTGAATTCGAGCATTGCCAATAAACCTCCCACGACAAATCAAGAATCCCGTATTCATTCTCTTCCCTCAACGGATCCCAACGCAGAGTGTCCGTGGCCATCACCAGAATTAGACTCCAGAGCACCCAGCTGGCTTACTCTTAAATCCATCAAATTACCTGAACCGCCAACTCCAGGTTGCATAAGTAGATGCATACCATTATTAGCTATCCCTCCAAGACCAAAATGGCCTTGCAATTGCTGTTGTTGGAATTGTAGAAGTTGATTTTGTTGGTCTTGAGACCTCAGAGAATTAAGCTGGAAAGGCAACTTTGCAACAGGAACGCCGACTTGTTGCTGTTGAGTCGTTGCATGAGACTGCAGCATATGGCTTCCCGGTGGGGTAACATAACTAGCTGGAAGCTGTAAGTACAGTTGATTGTTAGAAAGAGGAAATGCATTTATAGCAAGTATAGAAAAAATAATAGACACACGCCTGTGAAGGGGGTGCGGTTGATCCTTGTGGCTGAGCATCAGCTATGGCGGCTAGATACATTAAGTTCTTCTGAAGAATGGCTTGATACCTGAATTATTTAATTAACAGAGCATGTTGCATGGGTGGTGAAGTGTTTCATATTGGATTATTTAGAATACCGATTGGAGACAAGTACTACCTAAAAATGATTGTTTATGATTTATGAAAATAATACGAAAAATGAAAATGACCTCGGAAAATTAGTGTTCAAGTGAACGTCGGCTATAATCTCATCAAGTTATATGTATACATACATGAATAGCAAAGCATACCATTTCATACACATCCTATTTAGAAAGAAGAGTTCCACGCCTTTTCTTCTTCCTTTATCATCCATTCATCCCCACTCCTCCCTTGTGTCAATACTAGTTTGTTTTCTTTACCATGAATAAAATTATTTCACTTTGAACATGGCTACTCAAGAAACGAAAATGCATTCAACTAGCACACTTCTAAAGCAAAAAATGGTTGTGTTACGAGAAAAATGGCTTATATAAATTTAAATAAACGAGTCTTTGCAAGGTCGAAATCCTAGCAAACAGCATCTTCATCAAATATTGATGAATTGAATTGGATCACATCCGCAGATTATTAACTTTTGCAACCCTGAGATAATCTTGCAGCACAAATGAAGCCCAGATTCATTCTAGACATCAGTATTCGTTTTCTATATAGAAAGAGTCAAAGACCAGCCAAAACTGACAAACGAATCAGGGAAAACATAAAAACAAAAACTATAATATTCTCATAAATAAAATATGTGTGCATCGAAAGCAAAGTAAATACGACTCACTGAGCGCATTCAGCCATTTTTCCAATTTTTTGGCTCTCCAGTATAGCCAAGATCAAGTTTTTGTTCTCATCCAACAACTGCATCGACCAGAATTTACCAACGTAAGATTTTGGTATGATGATTTGTAGTCATATAAATCCCAGAACACAATTAACTCTGCACTACAAATATAAATCCCACGCAAGTACGCAAAAAAATTCTTCAAGCCAGAAAACTTACTGTTCTAAAACTTGAAAAGGAAAATACAAGAGGGAAATTTGAAATGATTTTAGATACTGCAGAAAAGGCATGTAAATTTTATAAGTGGTCCAATGTGCCCACCCGAAAAATAAATAAATATTCTTTAAACATAGAAAAATCTAAATGTTTCGATTTCCAACAAAATTACACAAATCATACGCCACATTTTCGAAAATAATAATAATAAATGAAAACAAAAGCTAGAAAAACGCTAACCTTTTGAATCTGCTCGCTGGAGACGAGACTGAGAGGGGATGGGGTAGCAGAATTCATTCCTTGGGGTGTCTGTTGCTGCATTTTGCTTACTGATTTCTTTCAGAAAACCCTTAACCTCTTAATAAGTTAAACCCTAATCTCGAAATTTAGATGGAAAGGAATCGAAATGATATTATGATTTGACTTCCCAAAACCATTCCCATCAATATAATTTGTTATATAAATATTGCACTTTCATACCAAAAAAACAAAAAATTTTCAATCTAATCCCATCTCAATTAGAACCTTTAATTTTTTTTATTTGGAAAACAGATTTTACATCATTTTAATATGAAAAATGATTGACATTCTATGGCAATTAAAAGAATTTAAATTGAATGATATTATTTACACCCTACTTTAAATGTAATAAATAATAAAGTAAAAGTATGAATTTAAGTACTATTTTAAAAAGCATGAAGCGAAACAAAACTCAAAGTCAAACTCCAACTTTAGGAGGATGACAATTTTCCCCACGAATTTGGGATCTCACGGATAAAACTCGAAACGGAGATGGGGATCTCCGATTTTTTCGGGTTTGGATTCGGGTTCGGGAATTTTTTTTAAATCCCCGATGCATTTCGGGACGGGTATAAGATTACTATCCTCATCCCCGAAATCCCCGAATCCGTCCCGAAAATAATATCAATAATAAAATAATAATATTATTAGTGTTAATAATATAATAATAATATTATTTTTTTAATATTAATAATAATAGTATTATTATTAATATTGATATTGATATTAATATTAATATTATCTATAATAATAACAAATAAGTATAAATTTTGGTTTGAAAAAATCTCCAAATCCGTCATCGTCTTACCATATTAATATTTTTGAAATGAAGATGGGAGCGGGGATAGGAAGTTAATCTTCGAAGTTTCGGGTTTGGTGATTTTCCGAACCCGAAAAAGCGGAGATTGGGGTAGGTATGGGGGTGGAGATGGAATTCGAGGATGGAAAATTCGCCCCGCCCCGCCCCGGCCCAGGCCCAGACCCATTGCCATCCCTAAACTTTAGAGTATAAGTTCAAACAAATTTAATACAAACCTAAACATAAATAAAAAAAAAAGTTTATTTTTTTAGTTTTATGTGATAGTTTTAAATATATTAAGTAAAAGTAAGGAATAACACATAAATATACAAAATTCAACAATAAATGTATACATTTCATAAACTATCATTAGAAATATTTCGGATTTTTACCTATAAAATTTATATATTCGAGCCAATTTTTCAAACTTTTCCCATAATTTTGGTGAAAACTGCAATCAATAAGATTTAACTGGTCTTTCTTTCCTAAAAAAAAAAAAGCGTGAAATTCTTTCTTTCCTCCTAGGACCAAGAAATTGGATCTAATCGTGAGAAGAATGTTTGGTATGATGAAATTTCATTCTTTTTTTAAAAAAAAAACAATAGAAATTTATGTAACTTAAAATGATCTAGGTTATCATATATTAATATTTAAAATTCAAATATTTAACTTTTATAAAAAGAAAATACAAGATATTTTAATTTTTTTTTAATATTTAATTTAATTTAAAATTTTAAATGAAAAACTCATGTTGCCTTACATT
>NC_133310.1:21238701-21241869 GCF_012295235.1 Primulina huaijiensis | reverse complement strand
TATATAGAATCTCAAGGGATACACTTCTATGCAACACGGGGTCGAACCGGGGTCTTTGATGGGCTTATCCTGCAAATACATCGAAGCTGCTTCTATTACATACTAGCTATAACATCAAATTTTTGGGGCTTGTGAAATGATATTATTGTTGCTCTGCTTGAGACTTCCCACAACAAGGGTGTGACTCATGCGAGATGATGAACGCAGGTGATGGTAGAAAAGAAAACATACCTTATCGGAAGTAATCCTAAGACAGCACCGCTGCAATTCAGAGCAGCAATTGCGCTTTCAGCCTGTCTCACCCCCCAACAAAAACAATAAATATTTCATCCAAACTCGCTCGGTCCCAGAAAAACAAAGATACAGATGAAGAACCAGAAAACAGCACTTGATGGACACAAACAACGATCAACTTAAAAAGTCCCAAAATCGAAACTTTCGCCAAATGCTAAACGCTGGTGGATAGATAACACAAACATGTGCAAATGGAGAGGGTGTAGTGAAAGCAAAAACTTCCTTACCTACAATAGAATCTCAAGTTCACGTGACTCATTGATAGCATCACATGCTTCAGTTTTATGAGGATAAAATCGAAAATTTTAGTCGAGTAAGGTGGATTCAATAAAATAAAATTAAACTAAGAACTCAGACTTTATCTGGATTTTACAAATGTGAAAAAGAAATTACAAAAACTAAATATAAAAGCAGACAGTGGAGTGGCAAGGGAATTTGATTCAAATCTACTATTCACATAGCCATAATGGATTGCATGAGTAAATCATTATAGCCACACAGGTACAAATCATAAACATCAAATGGCAATTTATATAACCAAATTGCAATGGATAAAAGGACTATGTCCAAATCCATAGTATTACAAGAAAGGAGACGTGGTTATTTTGCTTGCATACCACTCTGAAGCAGGTTGAACACAAAGAAACTAGAGCTTCTTACCCTTACAAACTCCACAAAAGCTATTCGAGTCGAATGCCTATAGTCTCCAAGCAACCTCAAGTGCAGAACCTGTATCAACCGACACACATTCTACAACATGACTGACAATCTCATTAACAGTAATTCTGAGTCATCACAAGAGAAGCTACAAACCTCTCCACAAATGGACTCAAAGAAAAGTTTCACATCAGCTTCGGTAACCTGGACAAAACAAATCATACATATATGTTGCAATGAAAAATTTTAAACCACGTGTCAAACAGATGGTGAACTTCAAAGCTACCTTTTTGTCAATATTTGTGCAATAAATAGTTCTCGCACACATCTCCCTTTCATCTTCAGACTAGTGTCATGCAGTGGAAATTAAATTAGAGGTGTGTTACACAATCTGACAAAGATATGCAAGTGACTAAAAAAGAAACATAAATTCTCACCCTTGGCAAGAATGTAGGATTGACAGGTGCGATTGCAGTTTTGGAAGGCAGTACTCTCACCGGATAAAAACCAAGCACAGTTCCGGTCAAACTCAAAGCATTATGTGCCCCTTCTGCAAGTCATGCAACACAGTCTATATTAATATGAAGAGAACCCGTCAAAATAGACGAGTAAGTGATCCAGTCATAAGCATACCCTCATCAGTAAATTCCACGAATGCGAAACGAAGCACGGAATTAGGGTCACCACAAATGCGACAATCCACAACCTTCATCTCGAACAATGTGGAAAAGATACTCAGAAAATGAATGAATAAGTTTATTGGCAAGCAAACACATTATAAAGTCATAAATGCAAAGTCATGGTGATCAATGGTAGCACAATATTACCTGTCCACAATTTATGAAAAGAGAAGCAAGTTGCTCTTCAGTAACCTGCACTAGCAACAAGACACTCCAAAATTATTGCACAATTGACATTGTCAATATGAATGAGCAGATTAAAACAACATAATGAGTTGCGGAGCCAGAATATTTTTATTGTGGGGAAAAACTAAAACTAGCTTAAGTTAGGGTCTCAAATTCGACATGTCTATTGAATACATAAAAATAGAGAATGTGTATGATAATTCAAATGGAGGGAGGCCAATCCTCTCTGGCTCCGCCATCGATGGCCGAATATTTATAACCTGGTGATCGATGTCAGATACATAAACCGTCCTTCTAATAACGTCTTCTCTTTGAGCCATGCTTGTTCGGCTATTCATCCTCCTATTCCCTTGAGCGTAGCCACTTTTCTGCAGTACATTGCAATTCGGCAACTAATTTTCATAAAACTTGATATGATAAAAATGGTTGAAAATAATAAAAACCAAACTATAATTTTCAGTTCTGTAATTCTAAATGAGCCAAAATTTTAACCTCTTAATCCAAATGTACCAAACTTTTACCATATCTGATTTTCAGTTCTATTGAATCAAAACAAAATGAGCAGCAACTGAGGAAGGAGATCACTGCAACTGAATAGAAATAAAGAGGGTGAATATTTCCAACCTTCGACTAAGTTCCATCTTACCCTTTCAACCAAATAAAGATATAACACGATAAACTACAACACAGGGCCAAGATAATAAGATTCCTTGTATTGAACTTAATACAAAATCATTTTCTTTTAAAAAAATTAAAACAAAACAATAACGAACCTTTCTAAAAGAATTCCTAGTTGCAACTCCATAATTAACAAGCTGCGGCATTAAAAAACTGCTGGCATTATTGCCAAAGTGCCCAGCTGCTGCAGCTCTCACCGCTTCAGCATATGCCGTCGGGAAAACCAGACTGTGGTTCCCACCGCCCCCAACTGCGGCCAGAGACGGCGGAACAAATTCTTCGGCCATGGGGTTCAATTTGGACAGCATTTCCTCTAAATCTCTCATCCCTTTCTTAAACCCTTCCCCCTCATCATCCTCTCCGTTCATTCTAATTTCTCCACCACCTCTTGACACTTCATTCCCGTCGATGTTCTGCTGCTGTTGGTAGCGACGATGGTGATCCGCGGCACCATCGCTATGGCGGTCAGCCCTATTCGATGTCGGAATCACATTAACCCCAGCACTGTCCACCACCGCCATGATCAGTATTCTTTTCTTTTCTTTCTTTTATTGTTTATTACAGACGTGGGTCTGTCACAAAACAACAAAAACCAAGAAACCCAGAAACCAATTCATTAGTTCAATGGATCAACGCTAAAAATTCCTTTAAAAAAAAAAAAAAAAACCCTTCT
>NC_133310.1:21014072-21237592 GCF_012295235.1 Primulina huaijiensis | reverse complement strand
TTTTTTTTTTTTTTAGACAAATTAACGATTTGTTAGATACTACTTAATAGATGATATTCATATTTACTGAACAAATCATGACCACTCATCTATACATCATATATAATATATTGAAAAGATAAAAATAGAGTAGCATGAACAAAATTTTAGTTAATATTTACTTGTATTATTTTGAAGGATTAATTTTTTTTTTTAATTTTCTCATTATTATTTAAGGATATCAAGAAGACAAGTCATCATTTCATTTGATTTGAAAGTCATATTTATTCTTAAAAGTGACACCTGGACATTTTCCATATTAAACAAGTAGTAAACAAAATCTAAAATCAAATAAATAATGTTGATATATAATATAACCGGCTGAGTTTATATGACAATTAATTAACAAATTTTTTTATTAAATCTTAAGAAAAAAGTGAAGAAAAGAAAAGTCCGTCTCACGTTTTTATAAATGGGTGCTTCGGCGCCGACGAACCAATCACATTAGTAGAAATGAGCTTTATTTTTCAAAAGAAAAAGGAATCACGATTCACGACTATTCTCCCCTTATAAATCTCTCCCCTTTCTTCACGGAGAAGAGCATCTCCCCCCAACAAAGTAAAGTTCTTCCAATTTCTTGCGCATAGAGATGGCGATCATGTCGATTTTCAGTTCATTCGACGCTCTCTGCTCCGACTCTTTTGGCAAGACAGTGACCGGTTTTTTGGCTACAGCTCCTTCCGAGAATCAAATCCAAGAGCAATCACAAAAGCAGATGGGTTCTGGAAAAATCCACGAATCCAAGGAGGACGAACAAGTTACTAAAACTAAATCGCGGCATCCGTCGAAGAAGCCGGAAATCTGCAGGAGGCCGAGGTTCGCGTTGGAGCTGGACGGGGTCTATTGTTTTGAGACTATTCTTCCTTATTGATTTTTTATTTCGTGCATGCATACATTAGCTTAGAGCATAGAATACCAAAAAACACACATGTAGTTATTTTTAGATTTTTTTTTTTTGGTTTTTATTATTAAATGGTTGTGATTTAATGTATTGGATTGAATTAACCATTTTCTGATGAAGTATATAAATTATTTGAATCCAGAAAGTTTTTGTTTCTTGAAAAATTAAATGTTTAGTAGTGAGCTGTTTGTGAATTTGTGAGACGTGTCAATTCTGTCAGTTTTATAATAAATAATATTTTTTTTTCATGAATGATCGAAATAAAATAGCTGACTTAGAAACATTCATTAATTTTGAGTCAGGTAACCAAGTTCAATCACAAAACGGAAAGAATTAATTCTCTTACTTTTTTTTAATAAACCAAAAACATGTAAAGGTCTTGTTTTACTTTCTTTAATTCCGATTTTTTTTTTAAAAAAAAAAATTTGTTTGATCACAAACGATTTTGAAGCTGATAAGTGTGCTGTTGAAATAATCAAATCTATCAAGAAAAAAAAGTATAAATTCTCACAAAATTGTTGGATAATTGATTGGTCAATAAATATTTAAAAAAGTAAATATAATATAGTCAATCTCTTAAATAAGGAAAAATAAATAAAGAAATAGGTTGGGCAGGCATAGTATAGTCCTTCCAACTATCAAAAAGAAAACGAAACGTGCAGTTTTGAAATTTGAAAATATGTTCGAACAAATTTATTGTTATCGAAGGATTTGAGTAAGCTGTTATATTATGATGCTGCCATTGGATTGCACGGCTCTCCACAGAAAAAGGACATGACAGAATAAAATAAAATTCAAAACAAAAAAGACAAAAAATTTGTATGAAACAGTCTCATGAATCTTATTTTATAAGACGGATCTCTTATTTAGGTCATCCATGAAAAATATTACTAATTATGCTAAGAGTATTACCTTTTATTATGAATATCGGTAAAATTGACCAGTCTCACAGATAAAAATTCGTGAAAACGTCTCAGAAAAGCCCTACTCAAACAAAAATAATACTTGACTTTGAGTTTATTTTTTTTAAATTTAATCTTCTCTTTTAAACTATAGCAGGCAAATGGTTATAATTTCTGCAAGTTTCGTTTTGCCTTTTCATAGGATTAACGTTTCTTTCTTGCTTAGAAACATTCTTTTCTTGTCTTCCCGATCATGCAATCTCAAGATTCCAATTGGCATCCACGTCTCTTCCCATTTTACACTTTGGGGATGACGATGAATATCAGAATACGATAGGCCAAGCTTTGCACTTTCAATATAAAGCCACGGTATTACTCTTTTTGAGAGAGTAAAGTTACAAGCCAGACAAAAAAGCAGGTGGATTTGTGATCAAACAACATCTTCTCAGACAATTCAATTCTACCCATCAACTTTACAGGAGCCATTTCGTAAAATTTTATTCATCATTTCCAAGAAATGGCTACTCCATAAGAAAGGGCCCTTTTCATATCACCGACGGTGTCAATTTATGGCTGATTCAACCACAACAGTCTCCAGTTCCTGTGTTTCACCGTTTCGTTTGGGGATGATGAGACCGTAACCTCCAGCCTTCCTCTTGTAAACTATGTTAATCTCACCTGAAAGGAAGTAGAATAAACTGTTATAGCGACTTGGAGACAGTTGAAAGTGTAAGATTATTGGCGCGCACGTACCACTTTCCTCGTTTCGAAAACCATAGAAGTCGTGGTTCACATTTTCGAGTTGCTCAACTGCCTCCATGACAGTTAATGGGGGCATGTCAAAATACTTTGTGCGAACAATCTGCAACACAAAGCTAAAAACTGATAGATTGAAACTAAAATGTCGTATCCAGTAAAGGATCGACTCTTGGAGGTTAATGGGAACACAAAACTACGAGATAACCACTGAAATATTCACAAACTAGTAGTTGAAATATAAACCTCATCGACGATGTCTTCTTGTCCATCTCCTTCTTGAGGAAGGTTCTCCAAATCCTCAGCAACTACAGGCACGTCAGGATCCCTAACCTTCTGCCTATCGAAACCCTTCATATGACGACCATGGTCAGAGTCTTTCTCCTTAATCTTTCTCAACTTCCTTTGTATAATAGAAGAAACCAAATCTATGCTTTCGTAAAGTGACCCAGCATGTTCCTCTGCTCGAATCACTCCATGTTTTTTCGAAAACAATGTCACCTAAATTTAAGCCAATTGTCAAGGATGACAAATTAAAGTAATCCAATCCATGCATGCGTATAAGGTTTCGTTCGAATATCGAGTACAAAACACACCTCACACCTTCTTGATTTAGGGCCTTTTCCAACCTCTCCTCCTCGAAGAGACAATCTAACATCTACTTCCCTCGCGAGATGGCTATACTTTTGAACTGCCTTACCCAACTTATCTTCCACGTAGCTCTTCACCGTTGGAGTCAACTGTATTAACACAAAGTCTTCAATTTAATTTCTTCAAGTCATGAAATAGAACAGAAAACGAAAAAGAAACACGATAATTATACAACTTACAAGGTGGAAGAATCAAAAGATCAAGCATTTATCCCGTGATCATTCATGAGAATACAAAATAGCAGAAAAGGCAAAACTAGGAGGAGGCGATCACTTCCTCTCATTCAAAAATTCAAAACTCCTTATACTTTAGTAATTTTTTAATAATTGTAACTTTGACCCAAGAGGCCACATGAATATCTTAGTCAAACCAGCATGACAGAAACACCAATATCAGGATCCTGATATTCATTCAAACATATTAGACATTTATGGGTTTAGCTTATATAGGCTGCCGCCCATAATAAACGGAATACCGGATTATCACTGAATCAAATGTTTTGTAGATACATGGCAAAAAAGTTCAACAAGTTTGGTTTCCCTATTAATTGTCCATCTCCTCTTTCACCCAAAATTCACTTTCCATGCTAAAAAACTACACTCAGCAGCCATTTGATTCAGCTAAAACATTACTCAAAAATTTATATCCGTATACCCCACAAGAAGAGATAAAAGGATAAGGGAGAGACCAAATTCAAACAACCAAGGCAGAAAAGATCTAAAAATCATGCCACGCGAATTAAACACAAAAGAAACAAATAACTTATACCACTTAATACTTTCTCCGGCTCTGTATTTTTCACTCCAACAAGCAGAAACAAAATGAAGAAGATAAATCAAGCACGAACTCATTATCTTATCGACATTTTCTCATTTTTTGCACATCAACAGGAAAAAAGTCCTAGAAACTACTCTTCTCAAGTCCAAGGAACAAAAAGGTACCTCCAAGTTTTTGCCTTGAATAATCAACTTAACAGAAGACAGAGGACCATCCCACGACATCCGAACTCCAATCGATCGTTTGCCGCCGCTTTTGACAAAAACCATCTCATAGGCCCGAAGGCCCATTCCCAAAAGGCAAGAATTTCGCGAAGATATTGCTGACGGGTGAGAATTATTCGAAGATAACCAGCCAGAAGATGAAGTAGTGCAGCAAGTAACGTGATGATGATTAAAGCTTCCCTGTATACAAGGAGCAGAGAATAGTGTAGCCATTTTGCTGAAACTACCCGGATTTTTTGAAAAATTCTGAAAGATTGAAAGTGAATTTCTCGCAGAAACAGTAGAAACTCAGCGTGGGAGACGGATCTGTTCCAGATTGATCTATTATCCAAATTCGCATTGTGGCCGACACGTGAGAGGATTGAATTAATTTGGTCCCCGAGGCCAGTGTGGGCCTCTTGTTTGGTCCTAATTAGAGGCCCATTGTTCTGTCCAGCTCATCAATTGGATAAGTGTGAATGACAGTGGCCGAACGGTACTTATTCATGTATTTTTGGAGGATATTATTTAATATTTATTTATCTTTTTAAGCGAAAAATTTGAAAATAAATTTTGTTTAAAAATATGTAATATGTCTATATCTTTAACACTGGAATAACACGTGCAGAGACAAAGACAAGTCTTTGATCCGCAAGACGAAATTGTCGGTATAATAGTGTTGTATATTGACGGCAATCGTTTATAAGATACAACGACTTCGAATCAAGAGAATGTAACACAACAAGTCTTGATTACAGTGAACAAACTATGAAGAACTTTCAAGCACAAAAGTGAACGAGAAAGGAATGCAACAAAGATGCGAGGAAAAAAATATGAACAATGCAGATAGAAGGATTATTTGTAGTAGTCCGCCAGTTACATAGAAGGAGCACAATCTTCTGGATACAATACAAACACAAATTTCTGTGAAAGGCCAAAGGACGCACTGGATCAAACTGGATGCATTGTTCTGGACGGACGTACTGTTTGATCTAAACGTAGAGGAACGAGTTGTTTTCTCAAATAAATTTTGCCCAAAAAGATTAATACGGTCAAGAGACCGTACCGTCCCGGGCTAGACAGAGCCGACCGTGCGCACGTATGTGTTTCATCAATATCCAACTTATCAGCGTTTTTCTCTTTCCAAAAACTTCTAGTGCCTCTTGGGACCCAAACCTTTTGCTCAAACGTGGAGCTAATAAAGTAGACTATTTTGGCATGTTTTTCAATATGAGACAACTATCACTTAATTTCATTCACTGCTTACCATTTATCAAACAAAATATTCATATTTAAAGTGTGATTCATATTTTATTTTCAACCAATTTTTTTTAAATGACGCTCGTGTTATTTGAAACTGAATAAAACGTTTATTCAAATAATTCAACAACTTATATCGTTATTGTAACAAAAGTCTTAAAAAACTAAATAAATAATAGTGAGTGTTTGTCTAGGGTGAATGATTTGTTGTATATATTTTAGAGAGCATATTTAATATTTTTTTTTGACAGCTGAAATCTTGTAATTTATTAAGAAGAAGATAGGTCCGCAATTATAAGTTTAATCAACCACAAAGGAAAAGATCCATGCTCCCAAACAAAATGAGAGGAGGATGAAAAAACAAAAGCAGCAACCGAGTGAGCCATCCGGTTAACCGATCTCCTAACATGAATAAGATGAGGGCTCTCGAGTGCTCCATAAGTATGCTAATATCCGTAGCAATTGAACTCACATAACTAAGATCCTCTTTTGGCCTTGTGACTGTTTGCACTGCAAGAAGAGAGTCCGAGGTGATTTGATGAATCTGAATGTTGTGCTGCCTAGCGACCTTCAAGCCAACCTGGATGTCAAGAAGCTCGGCCATTGTAACAGATTGGGCCTTGTCAATCAATTCTCCGAAATCCAAAATCAGTTGTCCTCCATGATCACGAATCACACCACCAACTGCACAACTAGGTTATCCCTCTTTATAAGCTGCATCCACATCCAACCTGAATTGGTGAACTAACGGGACAGATCAAGTGCTTGGAGAGCTGATCAAAGTTGATTCTGTGCCGCTCATAACAGAATTACGTGCAATACGGAATTCTCCGAGCAGATTTTCACACCAATCAGCATCCAATTCTCGAGCCTTGGCCATTACAAACATGAAGATAGCGAAGCCTCTCATTCCAAGTGGCCCAAAAAAAAAACAATATAAGATTTATGAAATTAATTTCCATATATATTCTCTATGGCCTATGCATCATCCATAGTGTCAGTGTGGGATTTTATCCATCAAAATCTAATGGTGGTGGTCATTTTGGATAATGCAGACAAATAAACAACAGGATTTTATTGAAGTGGGTGAGAGCCACTCTACTAAATCTATACCCTCTCAGATTTTTTTTTCTATTGAAGTTTGATATCGTTTTGGAAAAATATTATGACGGGACAATAATTTTGTGGGTTTTTGTTAAATGATATTTGAATCTAACAGACATAATTTTATTGGTCAATTCGTCTCTGACAATCAAATAAAATGTGTTGATTGATTTTTATAGGTTAGTTTATGGGCACTTTTCAGTCATTCTCTAAGAATAGATCCTAAAAGCTAAAAAAGATATCGTGAGTAATTGCAATAATCGGATCCATCGATCCAAAAAAAAAAAAAAAATCTCTCAAATGTATTCAATCATCAAAAAAGAGGATTTCCCGAGACTCGAATCGGCAGTCTAGCTAAAACAATATAGTTCTAACTTCTAATTCTAAAATTTAAAAATTGTGGAATTTTAAACAATTTGTTACTTTTTTGGGTGGAGTGATGAAAAAGACAAAAACTTATTAAGATGCTAGACATATCGCTGGCTTAATTAAATTATTATATATAGAAAGATATTATTTTTGTTTGATCAAAAATATTAAATTTTATTATAAATATAAATAAAATTGACTCTTCTAACAAATAAAAATATCCAATCCAAAGTTTCGAAATATAGATGTATATACTTTTAAAAATCTATTAAAACTTGTCCTGTTAATCTATCTCAAATTTTGCTGTATCCAATAGCAAATCGACAACATATATATCATGTGGGACTCTCGAAATAATGCACTTATTTTAATGTCTATTTATGCCGATATGTTCCCAAAAAACTAAAATAATGATATTCCAGAGAATCCCATTTAAAAAAATTATTCAGACGAGAAAATAAATGTAAACAGAAAGGTCTCAAGAATTCCCACGTGTCTACACGATGCAAAATATCAACGCGTGGGACCCACTCTTAAGAAATTATTATTATTATTATTTTTTTTAAAATGTGAGGCGAACAGGTTCCCATGGTTAATTTCACGAATTTTGGGCCACCAATTTATGGTGAATTCAAATGCACTACAATCCTTCAAAAAATGTGTGGACGTGGCTCGAGTCATTCCTTACGAAGATATTTTTGCTATAGTATATATTTATTTAACATTCTCGAGTATTTACACTTTGCCCCCTCCATCTGCGACATTTTCAAATCTTACCCAAATAATGATTAAAAGCCATTACAACATTATTTATGCAATCCAATCCCATCCTTTCAAGCAAACCAGCAGTCTTAAAACACAACCATTTCGAGGATAAAATTTTGAACATTTCCAAGAAAGGAGATTATTTCTCCTTTAGATTGAAATCTGAAAGAGAGATATGAGTTGGATTAAGTCGAAAGTATTATTTTTCTCGTATGAGGAGAAGAAAAAAAGATCAATTTTTACGAGATTTCAGAGGGCGAACTTGCTATGATTGTCAACTTTGGGGGTGCAAAACATAAATTGAAAAGGTTAGGTGCATTGAGTGTAAATTATTGGAACTTATTCCTCCAATTTGCCGAATTATTTTGAAATAAATCTGAGCCATTAGATGTGAGGTGGTTAAAGATGAACTAGTAAAAAGGCCGCCAATAACCATTGGACACAAATTCAAGAAAATACTCTGATATTTTTGGTTGACGCTGCTGCAAAACTATTCGCAACAACTCTTGTTTATTTCCAACTGCGACCACTTCCATTTGCTCGTTCTTGAAGAAAGGTGAGATCTTGGAAAATGGGAAAAATTGTGTTGAGCAGTGATGATGAAATGGAGGGAATGCAAGAAAAAGAGGCGAAACAAGCGAGAAACAGGCACAAGAAGAAGAATAAGGGGGACGGTGGTGGTGGTGTAGGAGGAGCTCCAGTGGCGGCGGCGGGTACATCTTCTTCTTCAGTTGCGGAGTGGGCGAGATTTCTTCCAAAAGTGGTACTGAGGGTGCTTTTGGTGGAAGCTGATGATTGCACCAGGCAGATTATTGCTGCACTTCTTAGGAAATGCAGCTACAAAGGTTGGTTTCACAATTCAAATGATTTGTGGGATTTTACGTTTGAGAGATAAAAAAAACTTAAATTCTTGGAGGTTTGAAACTCTGATTGTTGATGCGTGGTGGGGGTTAAAAGATGGTCTAGTATTTTTGCTTGGTTGCTTTTTTCCATTAGAATTTTGTTTGGAGAGTCTTGTATTTTATTACTTCTGAAGGAAATGGATATATTTTTCCTATGATTGTCAAGATTCAGCTTCAGATGTTAGTTCGAAATCATGTTTTCGCTTATATAATTTCTTGTTTTAAATTTGGGGTTGACCGAGTTCAATATGAAGATCTCCTTTTCTTCATTTGACTTTGGTTTTAGGCATGGAAACAGCTATGCTTCTGTCTCTCAGGTCCTTAATTTTCTCTCCAACATGTTTCTATAGGTAATTCTTTACGTTTAGGATATCTTTTGTTAAGCCTGTGTAAGTCTACGAGTGTTATTCGAAGGATGTAGTTTTTACTGCCACTAGAGTCTATCGCAGTTGGCTTTTTTTTTTTCCTGCTTTTTATTAAGATTTTAATTCCCTTTGCTCTGTTCCAGTCGCTGCTGTTTCTGATGGCTTAAAAGCATGGGAGGTGTTGAAAGGGAGCCCCGAAAACATAGACCTTATTTTGACAGAAGTTGAGCTGCCATCAATCTCTGGATATGCTCTCCTGACTTTAATTATGGAGCATGATGCCTGCAAAAATATTCCGGTTATAAGTATGACATAAAGCAAAACTCAAATTTGAAATAATTTCGTTTAGTTTTGTGGTAGAGTAAGCCTAATCGTCTTATATTCGAACAATGTAGTGATGTCGTCACAAGACTCAATCAGTACTGTTTATAAATGCATGTTGAGAGGCGCATCTGACTTTCTTGTAAAGCCCGTCAGGAAAAATGAGTTGAAGAACCTATGGCAGCATTTTTGGAGGAAACAAGCGGTAAGAGCAATTTTCGATCTCAAACACATAGATTTGTTGAAGTTTTAAGTTCATATGCTTCATAGTTTCCATAATTCCATGTATTTTTTCTTCTTTCCTGCTATGCTTTTAGTTGAGTAGTGCTGCCAATGAAGTGCCGGATGAGAGTGTCGCTCAACAAAAGGTTGAAGCCACAGCTGAGAATAAGGCTAATAGCAATCATTCAAGCGATTTCGTAGTATGCATTCAGAGAAACAGGGAATGTATTGATAAAGGAAGCGATGCTCAGGTAACATGTATAAATTTTTCCCCATTCTTTCAAACAAGTTAAGGCGAGGACATGATGGTTTGATAAAATTTTTATTAAGCTTCCCTATATATCTGCAGAGCTCATGCACAAAACCTGAGTCAGACGCTGAAAAAACTGATATTGAGCATGGACATTGCCCCCCGCGGACAATAAATCTACAGCTTTCAAATGACCTTAATACTTCAAAGCATGAAGAATGTCATCGACAAAGTTTAAAAACTCAAAGGCTCAACAATGAGAGTGGAGGTAACGAACTTACCCGCACGGAACAAGCTAATGTCAATGTTCAAAACCCTAAGAATAATCTTGTCCTTGAGAATTTTTCTAGAGAAGCCATTGACTTAATTGGAGCATTTGATGATTACGGAAAAGGCAATTTTGGAAGCTCTGGTTCGAATGTTAGTGGGAACAAGTATGATAGTTTGTCTCTGTTGGATTTGTCCTTGAAAAGTGTTAATCCTAGTGGCCCTGTGAATCAAATAAATGAGGAGCATAGATTGAATCACTCTGATGCATCAGCTTTTTACCGGTGAGTCTTCACACTACATATTTTGATCTTGAACTGTCTCTGTAGTGGTATTATTTCATCTAAATTACTCAAAGATAGAAAACTCCAGAAGGGTTTCATCAAACTTATTGCAGGTATATTGGAAAGCAGTTGCATCCAGCACCGCGTACTTGCAATCAACAGAACGACCAACAACCCGAGTCTGATAATACACTATCTAATAATATCCCTCAGAACAATGAAAAATCTCTTCCAATCCAGGTTAAAGGTATAAGATTTGAAAATGTAATTAGAGCGTGTGATTTTGTTATGCCGAGCCCAGGTGCTTCGAACCACATGGAATCTTTCCAAAAAGTGAATCAACTCCATCCATCAAACAGTCCTTCCTCGAGTTCGCAACAAATCAATAACCTTGAAGATAAAAAAATCGATAAAATCTTTGATCAGACAGGTGTTAAACAGGCTCAGAAATTGGAAATCTTGGGTGATATGGAGGATTTATGTCCTGAAAATGACCAGAGTGCGAATAGTAGTCTTCATGTTGGCAATATGAGCCATAATCCAATCAATGAAGGTTCAGCTGTTAATACATCATCAGAACATGGCAACGAAGAGGGTTTTAATGTTTGTGAGGGATCCTCTCATCAAACTTCGCAGAGGGAAGCGGCTCTTAAAAAATTTCGGTTGAAGAGGAAAGAAAGGTGCTTTGAAAAGAAGGTAAACTGTTATGTTAGTCCAGTCAACAAATTGGAAGATGAAAATTTGACATTACTGGAACATGGAATTTTCAAGGATCATAACAAATTCCCATATTTGATCATAGTTACTGAAAGAAAACTTGTATAATAGGAAAACTGAAACATATTCTGTTAATCTGCCATTAAAACTCTGTTTTGAATCACTAACTTGAACTTTGTACTCAGGTAAGATATGAAAGCAGAAAAAAGCTGGCTGAACAACGGCCACGAGTGAAGGGACAATTTGTTCGACAGGTGCCTACTGATGATCCGCAGCGCAGAGAGTACTCGACGGGTTAGACACCATACAAACAAATTTTTGCACGAGTTATCTGGTTCGCGGAAACGGTCTTGCAATTAAGTTTGTATTAGGCTTTCTCTGTTCTCTACATAACTTCCCTTTGTGCAGTTAACAGACATCATCTTTCAACTGTGTAAGATACATTTATTTGTTGTTTTGTAGTGAGTTTAGAGTTTCTTGAATGAGAAAAAAGCCAAGGGATGATTTTTTATTTGGTCGATTCAATTCATATTTTGTATAGAAAGGAGATCTACTCTGATCTATCAGATAATATCTGTCATTCTAACATCATTTTGTGACATGCCGTGTTTATACTTTCTATTGCCATATCCATGTTCTTCCAACACATGCAAATTGAGAAGATTGTCACTGTCAAGAAAAAAATGAATAGAGGACAACGGAAATCATGTTTTATTTTTACATGTAGTTTGGCAAACACCACTTTTCAATGAGGTGGTGATAGCACGTTCCGACCGTCCTCTTCTTCACCAAATTAATCTCTCTATCTTCTTTTCTCCTTACTCTCTCGGTCAGACTATTTACATATAATGTCATACTCGTTATAATCTATTTACTAGTAATTTTGTAATTTAAAAAAAGATTTACCAGAAGCTAGTTAGGTATTGATGTCTCTTTCTTAATTAATTACTAGCGGATCAAGTCACACACATTGCGCGTGTACATAGTTTTTGCATGAAAAAATGATAAATTAACTAAAAAAATGACATAAAAGATAAATTTGGAATATGAAAATAGCTTCACCAAATGTTAGTTATGTAAAAGGTCTCTTCTATTTTGATCTTTTATCAAATATTTTTCGTTTATTTTTCACTTTATGTTAATTGTCATGAATATATTATCAATCATTATGATAATTGCAATGTATGGGACATGCTATATTGCTACCTATTGGCTTGTGACTACTTTTTTTTGCACTTTAAAAAGTATTTTACTTTTCTTCCCAAAAAATCTTTATAAAGCACTTCCCTTGGATTCCAAGACCAAGTTAGTTACATCTTCCTACACTTTTTTATATATAAAAAACAAACAAATTCTATTATATATAACTCTAAAAGCATATCTGTATCAGTGCATCTGCATGATAAGCTAATATGCATGTTCATGAATCAAGATGGACATTTACTAAGCAGGATTAAATTCAAGTGATTGGAAGGAATATTATGAGTTTTTTTTAAAGAAAAATGGAGATTTTATTGATTCAAATCAAGAACAATCATATCAGAAAGAAATGTACGAGATGAACAAACTCATCCCACGAAATCATCAGACATAGAAACAGTGATCCTTATAACTAAGACATAGCATTTGCGGATCAATATGTTGATGCAACAATCTTTGCCAATTAGTTTTCCTAGTTAATGTCTCAAATTCATGTGAAATTTCCCGAACACTGCGCTAAGAAACAGTCTCTCAACTCCCACAAATTCAACAAAAAGCTCTACTTTTACTTCTCAACAATCCTACTCACACTCTTATCCCTCGTACTCCTTGTTTGGCTCATCCTCCACCACACAGAACCACAATTCTCAGTTCAAGAAGCTCAGATAAATCAGCTTAACCTCACTTCTACTACACCTCCTCTAGTCAACTCCTCCATACACCTGACTCTCTTATCCAAGAACCCGAACAACCGAGTCGGTATTCACTACGACGAATTTTGGCTATATGCATCCTATAAGGGACAAAAGATCACTCCTGATTCGTCCATTTCCGTTGTTTGCATACGAAGTTCAACACGATCAGCGCATGGGGAAGTTGGCCTTAAATTTCAATGTGATAAGCAAACTCAGGTGGCAAGTGGGATCTTGGGTTTCAGGGAGGTATAAGTTAGCTATAAATTGTATTGCTACTTTACAATTGGGACATGCATTTTCCCAACTCTTTTGTTCCAAGCAAGGCACGCAGTGTTCTACCGTAGTGTGAAGAAGACCTGGAGCTAGCTTTGTAACTAAAATGCATGGTTTTAGTATTTGTTCTTNTATGTGTTCCCTGATCACTGTCATATTCTACTTTCCAAAGATTTTAAAACTATTAAATTATTTTTTAATCTTTGTCCAAATTATTGAATTTTTTAATTATTATATTATTGCTAATACTCATATATATTTTAAAATTATTATATTATTTCTTAAATTAAAAATAACAAAAATATTCAAATTGAAATCAAATAATGCCAACTGTAACTTGTCTGGGTCCAAGCCCAGTTGTAAAATGAGTCGGTTAAGCCCATTATGAATTAGTAGCGATATATAAACCGAACTCTCGCAGTTGACGCAGCCCTATATTTTGCCAAATTTTGCAGTTTTTCTTCCACCATCAGTCGGCGATAGGATTTTCTCTCATTTAAGGTTAAGTATTTCACTGTGCTTGAAATTTCTCGTAGTTGATCTGTGATTTATATTTATCTTATAGCTTAGTGTACATTTCTGGGTGAGAAACTTTGGAATATGGTCTATCGTGATTTTATATATACTGGCTCTGAATTGAGTTGTTTGGTTAAAGTTATATATGTAGGCAACGATTTAGATTTATTGGGTTTTTAAAATTGGGTTCGGATTGATTTTGTTGAATGAAATTTTGTGTATCTGTGGGAGAGCTCTGACATCTGTTTTAAGATTTTCTTATATTTACTATTTTAAGATGAAGTGGTAAAGTTTCTCTCTTTGTATTTTTATGGTTGAGTATATGCTTCATGTGCAGAATATATACGTGATCCTTTATGGATTTCATGGTGATTCAGGTCCATGTTTCATATTCCTGTAGTAATTTTAGCTGTAGAGGTTTATTTCTTCACGCATCTCTTTGTGTGCATAAACAGCTGCCGAGCTCCTGTGATTGTTGAATCATGCCTTGGGAGAATGATGTGAAGTTTTTATGAAGCTACTTTGATTGACTGAGTTCTGCCAACTTTTTTTAACGTGGAAACTAAAAATTCTTTTGGGTGGTTTTTTTTCCTGAATTGCTAGAAGATTAAGGATAAATTTCCACTTCTTGGTTTTATGTTTTTTAATTGTGCAGGGTATCCTGAATCATTCATGAATAGTTTGTTTTTTTATTTTTTTTGGTTACATAGGCATGGCACAAGACGTGGGTATGTTTACCGTGTCCCAGACAATTGGCAGTGTTTTATGCTGCAAGTGTGGCATTTTGATGCAACCAAATGCTGCAAATATGTGTTCAAAATGCCTGCGGTCTGAAATTGACATCACAGAAGGCCTACAAAAGCATGTCATTATCATCCATTGCCCTGAGTGTGAAACCTATTTGCAGCCACCTCGGACTTGGATTAAAGCACAGCTGGAATCCAAAAAGTTGCTGACCTTCTGTGTGAAGAGATTGAAGAACTTGAATAAAGTTCGTTTAGTGCATGCTGAATTCATTTGGACTGAACCTCACTCCAAGAGGATTAAAGTGAAGTTAAGGGTCCAGAAGGAGGTTCTCAATGGGGCAATTCTCGAGCAAGCTTACACGGTTGAATATGTTGTGCAAGACCAGATGTGTGAATCTTGTTCACGAGTGCAGGCAAATCCTGACCAATGGGTTGCTGCAGTGCAACTGCGGCAGCATGTTTCTCACAGGCGCACCTTCTTCTATCTCGAGCAGCTTATTCTTAAGCATGATGCTGCTTGCCGCGCAATAAGAATTAAGCAGTTGGACCAGGGGATTGATTTTTTCTTTGGTAATAGGAGTCACGGTATTAAGTTTGTGGACTTCTTGGGTAAAGTAGCTCCGATTACTAGTCGTGATGACAAACAACTTGTGTCCCACGACTCTAAGAGCAATAATTACAACTACAAGTACACATTTTCTGTTGAGATATGTCCAATCTGTCGTGAGGATTTAATCTGTCTTCCCCCTAAAGTTGCTGTCGGTTTGGGAAATATCGGGCCACTTGTTGTATGCACTAAAGTGAGCAACAGCATTGCATTATTAGATCCATTCACTCTGAGGAGCAGCTTCATGGATGCTGGTCAGTACTGGAGATCATGTTTCAAGCCCTTACTCTCCTCTAAGCAGCTCGTGGAATATATAGTGTTAGATGTGGAGGTTGTTTCTTCTGAGGTCAACATTGGTGGCTCAAGGTATGTTCTAGCTGATGCTCAAGTCGCCCGAGTATCTGATTTTGGAAAGAATGACATGATTTTCAATGTGAGAACACACCTGGGCCATCTTCTAAATCCTGGAGACTACGCCCTCGGTTATGATTTATATAGTGCCAACAGTAATGATATTGAACTAGACAAGTACAAGGGTCTCGTTCTTCCAGACGTAATATTGATAAAAAAGAGCTATGAAGAGAGACGTCAGAAGAAGAAAGGTAAGCCGCGATCATGGAAACTCAAGTCTCTCAACATGGAGGTCGATATCACTTCTAAAGGCAGAGATAACGAGGAGAAGATTAACTCTGAGTATGAACAATTTTTGAGAGATCTGGAGGAGAATCCCGAGTTGAGATTTAATATCTCCCTATACCGTAACAAAGAATACCAGCCGTCGGAAATGGCTTCTGTGACTGATGGTGAAGATGCTCCTTCCATTCCAATCCACGAACTGCTAGCTGATCTTGATTTAAGTGAAGCAGAAGACGAAGATGACATGGATGAATGAATGTTGTAGTGGCGAGGATAGGGATCAGAGGGATGGTTGTGTCTTCCTTCCCTCGAATACTTCCTCAGAACTATCTTCATGTAAAAATTTTGAGCTCCATTGTTGAAATGATACGAAGGCCGCCCTATGCGGCAGAAATCAGGTGAATTTGTTTAAATGAAGGGTGGGGTTGGATAATCTTCTTGTGTGACAATGTTATAAATTTTTATGGAGTGAATTTTGTTTTGGTATGAACATGCAGAGGCTTGTTGTGATATAAAGAAGTTATTTTTGCCTTGATCTAATATACTCTATTAGTCTATAACAGTATTACCCTCTGCATGGACGGCTCACCCCGAGACATGCCTTGGGCAATTTAAGATGACAGTCGTGCTTTGAACTCGGAGATTGTAGGATGATTTTTTTTACCCCCCATTAATTTTAAGTAGTATTTGGATATTAACCTAGGACTGATGAACGTCGAGTGGCATGTAATGCGACGATGGCTGATTATTTACAAAATGTGAATTTATCGGATGATCGTTCGAAAAGAATTTAAATTATACAAGCATGATTTTCTTAATATTGGTAGGAAGTAACTTTGAGGAATATTGCCTCAATCAAGTTTATATAACATGTTCATTCTATTTTTAGAACATATCAACTAAAAATTTGATCTGTTACAGCTTTTTTTCCAATATATTTTTTGGCACCACCATTAAATAATTTTTTGGCCAGAGAAATAAGAACCTCTAAAAATCGGAGTCCAGACACTTCATACTGCAGGTTTCAGCAAAACATCCATTTATACAAAAATGTACACGGGTCAACAAATATATTACTACGGCATCACCATGATCAGCAAAAAGAGAGGTTCGTGACATGATTTTGCTACTTTCCCGAGTTCTACCATCGAAGACCCTCTTCCAATTCTTCCTAGCTGAAAGAGAGAATATCACAGTAGCATCTACTTTGATCAGATCGCCTAATGGTAAGGGTGTTGGAGCTTGATGCAAGAAGCCAGGTTCAGCATATTCAAGGCTTCACCTCTAATTGATCTCCCATGATTGTCTTGGTTGCTGCTCATTTTTCATACCTACCGATTTCAAGTTGTCCTCTCGAGATTTCAAGATATTGAATCTAGACATAATGGAGTTATTTTTATCATCATCTTGAACCGTCATAGAAACAGAAGAGGTCAGACACTGTGCGGTTGGTTTTGGAATCATGTTATCTTGAGACTTAAGGGTTAGCTTGGAAGATGTGCTTGGAGCAGGTGAAGTGTGACCCTTTTGCATCGTTGATGCCACATCTTTATTTTCTGTGTTCAAAAGCCTAGCGTCAATTGAAAGGAGAACAAGATTTGATGATTTCTCTAAAATCTTACCTTTTGATGATTTGGGTTTTGCTTGTTCCATCTCAATCTTCAATCGGTCGAAGCGAGCTTTATAGCTGATGGAACAGAGTGTAGCTTCGGCCTCGAGCCACAAGCTCTTAAAGAGAATTGCTTGAGAATCCATTTCTTCATTATAGAGGAAATTCTCCTCGAGTACTGTCTTTATGGCCTATTATACAGCACCCCATATTAGATGAATAATGGATGATGATATTTGCAAATACATGTAATTTAGACATCATATTACCCACAATTCACAGCAATGCTTGCCTCGTCAGACCTGAATTTACAAGAAAAGAGTGTACCTTGGCCATACCATCATCTCCTGTTATTTCTGTATCATCCCTCAAGAAAGAAAAAACAGATGATTTCTCAGCTCTCTCACCGTCTGGTGCATGCCCATGTTTATAGTCAACAGCACCCTGAAGAAAAAAATATGCAAATTTATATTTAAGAAACCAAAAGAATTTTTGTGAAAGGAACCAAATATATAGTCAAACAAAATGTTCCAAGATCTGAAACGTGACTGCATGAACTCAATGGCATTTAGAGAGTTGGTAAAACCTGGCAGCAGAAAACGGGAAAATAACCAAGACTTCACAAAAAATAAAGTACTAACACACCCCTTTTGCTCGGTTGTGCGAGTCCAAATAAAGGCATTTCTCGGATATGTTTCCCATAGGATTGGAAGTTTCCTGCTTATTTCTTGGCTGAGCAATTTTACTACTCATACAAGTATAAAGATTGCTGATTGTGTGATTCAGAGCCAAGATGTCTTCTTCTTCCAAAGCACATGCATCATATGAAAGATGAGACAAAAGCATCTCTGAAAGATGATGCATTGTTTTAATAGTTGTTTTGATTTTTGAATCTAGTTGTAGTTCAACATGCTCAGTTGCATCTTCTTCAGAGGAAGGTGAAGCTAAGACCTTCTCCGCCACATGAAATGCAACAGCACCACTACTTTCAGAGGCATCATCGAATTTCATCCTGACTTCATCTTTACTGCTGAAATGCTTCAGCTCAGAATTTTTTTTGTGAGAACCACAATTCAAGTTTTCAGGGAAGTCAAAGTTTATCATCGGCATCTCAAGGGCATCCCCTGTCTGAACTCCCTTGCTGCTTCTCGCAGTTGAAACCATAAATATTTCAGCTTTTGCATCATCTGATAAAATTTGTTCTTTACTTGGGTGATTAGTATCCAGGAGACTCTCTAACGGAAGTACTACATTGTTTTTTACAAATATATTTTCATTGTTCTCGTCGCTGTGACCAGCCATAGCAGGAAAAGCTCTGGTTGGATCATCTAACGAATGGAATTCTTTATGTTTTGCTTCATCAAAGCCAAAATTTTCATTCAATTTCCCTACAAAATTATGAGAGATGCCAGCTTCAACATCAAATTCTGAAAATTGTGAGGATGGTGCCCCTTTCCAACAAGGAGAATCCACAGCCAGGTTGTGGTGATCTATGAAGTCTGATGAATCCTCAAACGAGTTAACTACTTTAACACATTCATCAGCCATATCCAACACAAGGGAGAAATTCGAATCTGATATTTGAGAGTCAAATCTCTCTTTGATATTTCCCTCAAATGTATCATTGATATGCAGTGAACTTGAAAGTTCATTTACTACAGATGACGATGGGAAACCTCTATCTTTGTGTTGCTTAGAAAATTTTGGGTCAAGGGAACCTTCTTTGATCTCAGAGCTTGGTTTAGGGCCAGGATCTTTATTGTTTGATGGATTGGAGTGCTCAAAGTGCACATTGCAGACACCAGCAACATTGTCATTTTCTGCAGGTTTACGAGAATCATCACATCGTCCCAAAATATCGGGGATAGCAGGTGGTGGCATAATAACCACAGTAGGTGAAGATCTTGTCACTGATACAGAATTAGTGAAAGCAGAATCATCTGGCCTAACACGTTTGTCATACGGACTGCAAGAGTTTTTATAGTTATAGAAATTCTGGTGCATCTCATGTGGCAGACTTCGAGGGCGAGATTCTGGACGAGTCAATCCGGAAACCAGGGAGCTTGGATTTTTCTCAAAACATAACTTATTATTCACACACTGCACAGTTTGAACTGCCATGTCAGTAACCAGATTAGATCTTCCATGTATTTCTCCAGATTTGTCTCCAAATTCAATTCCACATCCTACTCATTGACAGAGAAGTAATTTATGTCAGATACACATACACACCCTCTGTGCGTACTCCCAGAGGAGGTAGAGTGTGTGGTTAAACACTTAAACTCCTTATTAAGTATATTCACCCTACATTTAAGAGATTTCTCGAACATTCTCAACTGTAAAAATACAATAATGCATACAAATAAATAAATAAATGCAAGTTCTATCTGAGAATTCAACACATAGCAACAAACTCGTAGCACAATCAGTTCAACATAATGACCGTTTCATACAAGCAAGTTTATGATAAATGTGAGATGCCAATCCTCCCACCAAATAAACATTCCTCTATTTTATGAATTTGAACATAAGATGAATCTTGGTTGTTGAGCTAAGAGTCCAATTGGGTGTGGAGGAAATTTATGGGGCCTAAAGCTTTAATCCTTTCCATAAAATTTTCATTTTATTTATGTAAAGATTCAAATTGCAGAATCAAGAAGGTCGGCTGCACCCTCCAACATAAGGCTCTGGCTAAGAAAAGATGATGAGCATACCTTCACTAACAGGATTTGTATAAATGTGTGAGCCACCAATTTCTGCCCTCTCGGGAAGGAAATTTCCATCAAACTCAGCTCTTTTATACAGATTTCCATTGATATTCAAGCTATCCATCTGCTGAGGCCTGTACTCCCAATCATATGCACTTTGAGTATAACCGAACTGAGAAGACATGTCCCCAACATTTTCCATGTATGAAGAGCAGCTTCCATCAAGTTCAACTCTTCTATATCGAATGCCATTGATATCCAAACTATCCATCTGCTGAGGCATATAATCCTTATCAATTGCACAATGTGTATAATCAATCTGAGCTGACAAGTCCCCAATTTTTTCCCTCCCAGAAGAGAAACTTCCATCAAGTTCAACTCTTTTAGACTGCTGTCCACTGATAAATTGATTAAATTCCAACCTATGCATCCACTCAGGCCTGTAATCCTGGTCAATCACACTATGAGTATAAGCTGATCCGTCCTCAGTCAATGGGCTACTTTCGTCAACCATAGAAGGTACAGACGATGGATAATAAGACTTCACTCCACCACCATAAGCAAGAGTATTCCCCAAGGTTTTGGCATCACGACTACAAGCCATCCAATGGGTAGGAGAAGGGCTCGTAGACATAGCATCTGATAACGGAAAGCTAGTGGTTCTGGTAGAATGCATATCCAGTTCAGGTTTATCGGATGATGAGTTTGTATACTTCCAAGTGTGGCTAAAGGGTTCAGTGCCATAAGACGATTCAGGATGGTGCAAAAGAGGATTTGAATTATGGTTTAAGTTCGATCTATCGACAGTGAACGGTGGGGCTGAAGCTGATAAATTTGAGGTTGAAGATGACGAGTTTCCTCCGGCTCCATTACCCCCACGACCCAAACCCATCAACTTTCGCTGTGATTAAAAGCATAAATCAATCAAAACCCAGAAAAATTCAAACGACAACGAGAGTCAAATGATAAATATGAAAAAAAGCAGGAACTCGGGACCAAAATTCAACACGGAAAAGGTGATTTCAGTAGTTTAAAAGATTGAAAACAGCGTATATTTTCTCCTGCGGATGAAGATAAGACAATATCTTGAACATCGACAACAAATTTCACAGGGTAAAAAATACCTGGCAAGTGGCAGAAGGGGAAACGAGAAACGAAAGAGAAGTCGTCTTCTTCTGACTGTTCTTCTTCGACGACGAAGCAACTTTGTTGCGCACAGGTTTCTTAAATTATTTATGTTATTTGCCGTCTTGCCCTTTCAGTTTTGAACAATATCTTTTATGACCCCAAAAAAGCCAGGTGAATATCATCCCAGATTTTGTCTAAACTTTCTTATCACTACTCAAACATGCACGCACGTTATATATATTATTATTTTTAATTTGATCAAATAATAATATTATACAATCAATACGAAATTATTTTCAATTTAGAAGATTTGTTCGATTTGAAAAAAAAAGAAGTTTTGTTTAGATTTTTTTTTATGTAAAATATGAAGTGACTTGAAAAAGTTTTTAATTATGGAATTTTTTGATATACTTTCAGATAATTATTTTAAGAGTCTCACACTTAATAATATAGTATAGATAATCAACTATTAATCTAAAAGATCAGATACATTTGTTATGGGCTCTTTCTTTCGATCTGATTCTAAATCAATTAACATTTTAGTTGATATTTGTAAATACACAACTGATAATTAAGTTTGATTCTTAAACATCGATCTCCAATTTTACCTCGAACTCGAAGAAGTTTATTTTTGAGGTTAAGAGCTAAAAAAGAATAATATACCCAAAAACAAAGAAAATACTATAACATATTATTTTGTTATTTCATAGAATAAAAATATTTTGGACATGACAAGATTATAATATTTCATTTTTAAATATTTTGATTTTAGAATTTCACGCTTACAAATTTATGGGTTATGACATATGTTAATTATTTAAACCTACTAAAAAGAGAGTGATTATAATTTATTTATTTATTTGTGGAGACATATATATTATTTAGTCACCATTCATATGGGGACAAAGTTGCAAGACTTTTGAAAACCTTAAAATCCATCTAGATATAAGAGCCTCACAATTTTTAGTTCAGTTTTCATTCTAGCTCTCTCGAGTTTATATTTTCTGCTGACTTAACCGTTAAAGGGTTTTTCGTCGGTTTTTCTAAAGCGTTTTATCGTGCGTCAATCAACAACTTTCAAAATTAGCTTTTTAGATCCGTTGAAGGCTTGAAGCATTGGCCGGTCTGCACCCAGATTCGATGTACCCAAACCTTTCTCAAATAAGTAAAAATTCATTCTTAAATCTATTTGAATGTTACATCAGAAGGTCTCTTGTGAGACAGTCTCACGAATCTTTATTTGTGAGACGGGTCAACCCTACCGATATTCACAATAAACAATAATATTCTTAGCATAAAAAATAATATTTTTTCATAGATGATCCAAATAAGAGATCCGTCTAACAAAATATGACCTGTGAGACCGTCTCACACAAATTTTTATCATGTTAAATACACACTTATCTTCCCTAAATTTTCATACTTTAATTTCGAGTCCATGATAGAAAATCTAACTTCATCGTAATCATTTTATTGGAATTTGTTAGGGTATAATTAAATTATTATACACGCGCGCACAATCATCTATTGTAGAAAAATAAAATATAATTGTAATCAAAATAAATATATATGCAATACAATCAATTGAAAAAGTTAGTCGGTTTTTTTAGCGACAATTCCCCATTAAATGAGATTATTGTCTAATTTTTAAAATAAAATTTGATGCATAACCCCATTAATTAAATGAGTAGATAGAGACATTTGAACAAATTCTCTTGGACCTTTTATCGTCATAATAATAAGGAACAAATATCAAACTTCCCATGTTTTTACATTTCAATGTTTCTGTTCTTCCTATATTTCAGCACATAACAACAAAATATCGGATCAATTTTATTTATATAAACTTAAATGTGAATAATTATGTGTTGTGCGTTATCTATTAAATTAAGCCAAAAAATAAAATGATCAACTAATATTTTTTCAGAAGAAAAAACTAAAGGATTCTCTCAAGGAACATAGCACGTCACTAGTAGAATTTTTTGGCTTTTATTTCACCGCTCGTTACTTCGGCGATTATGAATTATGAAGTAGTATATATCAATCNAAAGAAAGGATAATTAATTAGTTTTTTTATTCTTCAAAATACGAACAAATTACAAAAACTTGGGAAATTTCAGCAGATACATATGCATGCATAATATTGAGAGAAAAGCGTGTTTAATTAATAAATATATAAATTAAAAGAAGACAAAAAATGAAGAAGAATCTGAATCAGCTGGAGGAGGAGGACTTCTCAGCAACACCACCGTCCTTCTTCTTGGAAATACGAAATAGTAAACCAACCTTTCCCTCATTCTTCCCATTATCAAACTGCATTCTTCCATTAGATTAATTCCACCATTTTCTGTACATTTATCATCTCTTCCAGAGAGAGAGAGAGAGAGAGAGAGAGGTAGAGGGAGAGGATCGGGTTTATACGTAAATTTGTAAGAAATTTGGATATGGGGTTTGCGCAGAATTCATGTATAGATCAGTAATTGTGTGCCTAGATGTTATATATATATAAATGGTGAAGAAGTTTCTTTCAGCCCAGTAAGATCAGTACTCCAATAATTGGAGCTTAATTTAGACCAGAAAAGAAAAAGAAAACGAAAATATAATTAATGTGTGTATAACGTTGAGTGAATTAATTATATAAGTACAGTATTTAAAATTGTTGTCTCAAACTAGAAAATTATTAAAAATAATCATAAAATCAATTTCACTCAAAATATGCGTCATGATACATATATATCGCGTTGAAGTGGTCTTTGTTGATTAGTTTTGTTACATTGTTATTATCGCGTTTTTATATTATAATTGTTAAAATAAATTTGTATCATATATTAAACGTGACATATTTTAAAAATTACTCATTGAATTATAACAATTCACTTTGGTTTTTGTTCGAAGAAACAAATGTCAAATAATTATAAATCTCAGAAAAATATATATTGTATGTTACGTTTGAATAAGTAGCTATCTAATATAATATTAAATCCGGCTCTTTCATTTTGCACACAGTTTATAAAAAGAAGATTTTGGTAATTGTTCTTGATAGTATTAAACATGCATGAGTTTGTATTACTTTTGATTGCAACTGCGGAATATGAACAAAAAGTTGATGTTTCTTGAATCTGACACCAACTTCACCTTTGAGCGAGGATGCTGAAGCATTTCACAAATAGCTCAACTCAAAGATCAGACTGGTTCCCATCTCTCAGATAAACCTCAGCAATAGCAGTGTGTAGCGCAGCTCCAATTGGGAGCACGTCCTCATCAAGAAAGAAATACGGCGAGTGAACCGAACCCACTTTCTCGTTTCGAATTCCTATGCTGAACATGGCTGATTTTGATAGAACGCAAAGTCCTCACCAGTCATAACTTTATAGCCTTCTTCACATTATCTGTGCCAAGTAAGAGCATGGCCAACTCTCTCAACATGTTGATGCAATCTTTCGTCGTTCACACAAGCTGGATAAGAAGGGAACTCCGCTTCTTTCATATCGACATGAGCCTTACACCTGTGTACGGTTGCCTGTCCTTCAATGACCTTTGGATGACAGAATATACAAAAGGGTGGCCGTTATTTTTCAAATTTCTCACTTGCAAAGAATTAAAATAGAAGTGAGGTTAATCGTGAAGGGTTGTATCACGCAAAATCAAGCACCTATCACAACACAAAATGCTATAACTGATTATAACAGTTCAAATTAAAAATTATAAATTATATACACGAGCTCAAGCAGCATCTTTTGATTGCTATGCCACATAGAAGAGAAGGAAATCATTGAGTCCTCAACAATATTATTCTAGAGATACTAATTTGCTATTGTTTTCAAGGAGCCCGTGAAAGAATCATCAAATGAACGAAGTTTAATTGAGATGCTTGAAAACATTTCGAATCAAACTTATTAAGCAGAAAGCAAGTGACGGGTTTCAGCGGTTAGATGCTGACTGACACAGTGGGCACGCACCAGAGACTGGGACATGATGAGTCAATAAATTTTGTTTTGTAGGTATTATATCATGCACTACTCTCCAACAAAATATTTGAACTCTCGGAGAGATTGAAAGAGCCCAAAGGTATTGCCCCCAACTCTTCAAACGAGAGCTCGAACTATATAATGGTGAGTCATAAAGCCCGTAGCTACCTTGTACCCATCTCGAACTATGTATTTTCCTTTTGGATCAAATAGCCAGAATCGGTAGTCCTCATGCTGTGTCGAAGAGATGGGGATGGATAGGATTTCCTCCACCAGGTAATGTGAGAAGTGCTGACGTACGTACCAATGACTCTTTCCATCTCCCATTTTCAATAAGGTACTTAACCACCATATGGTTGTCCTGCGTCCCTGCCGGAATGACGCAACCCCTATAGCCCGGTATCCATCTGTTCCCCTTCATGGTAATCTTTGCTCCATCTCCCACATGCCAACAAAGCTCAATTTCCAAAAAACATGGACCGTGAAAGGTAAGAAGGTTTATTACTTAGACCAGTCTCTATGATATCTTGGTGCCTGAAGTACAGTGCTTTGAGAACTCGAGCTACCTGAGAGCCCGAATCCACTATGATACGCCGTTTTATTAGTTAATATAGTTAAAAACACTTAAAATGCACCATTGATCATGTCGGATACATTAAAATATAAATATTAAAAATATGATTATTAATCTTGTAAGATATGATATGAACGTTTTCTTTATTGAAAATTTTATTTTATTTTAAATGTGTGGGTGTATATATACAAAAAGAAATATTAATTAACTTATTTATAATCTAGACATGACATGGAGATGAGAATAGAATTATAATTATATTTCATGCCAATAATTGATACCAAAAAAAATTAAAAAGGAATGAAATGAGATTATTTTTAATAATCAAAATTTTTTTTATTAAAAATTCAAAAAAATAACTTGATCAATAAATATAATTATTGTTATTATTAAAATGACAAAAATAATAATTATTGATGATCTATTATTTTAAAATTAACGTTGTGATATAACTATATTATTATTATTATTATTATTATTATTATTATTATTATTATTATTATTATTATTATTATTATTATTATTAATATTAACATCATTATTAAATTATCATCGTTTTATTTTTATTATTAATATTAAAAATAAAGTTTATCAATTATATTTTATTATTATTATGAAGATATAGATTTAAATTTATTAAACTAAATGAGGTAAATTATTTTTAAAATAAGTAAGAATTGAGAGTGGATAATTCTCATCCAAAATGAAAGGAATCTTCATCCTCATTGGAATGAATTCCACTCAAAACATATATTTCTTCAAATATCTCTTGTAAATATGGTTTTCATAAAATAAATTACGTATCTAAATGTCGAAATTCATTAAAAAAATATATTAAAAAAATTCATAAATCTTTTTTGATTTTCATTTGCTCATTTATCGCTAGCTAATGTTTGGGTCCGTATATTTTAGGGGTCGGCCCATCACAAATTTTGTGTCAAAACTATAAGTAAAAGCCCATGAATTCTTCCAAAAGCCCAGTAATTAACAAGAACGAAAAAAGGCCCAAATACCGTCCAAGTATGGCGCCCTATTTCTCTCTAGTTTACCCACGCAAAACATTGGACTAAACCTGTGTCAATGGCAGACGGCGAAGATATCGGCGAGTTCTACCTGCGTTACTATGTCGGGCACAAGGGGAAATTCGGGCACGAATTCTTGGAATTTGAGTTCCGACCCGATGGCAAGCTCCGTTACGCCAACAACTCAAACTACAAGAACGATACCATGATTCGCAAAGAGATCTTCCTCACGCAAGCCGCCCTCAAGGAGTGCCGCCGAATAGTTGCCGAATCCGAGGCAACTCTTACCCTCAATGTCTCCACTTTCTTCTGAATTGCAAGGGGCTCTTTAGCGTTTTGAAAATTGGTTGTTATATTTGTTTTGCAGATAATGAAGGAGGACGATAATAATTGGCCGGAGCCTGACCGTGTGGGTAGGCAGGAGCTGGAGATTGTGATGGGGAACGAGCATATTTCGTTCACGACGTCCAAAATTGGTTCCCTCATGGATGTTCAAACAAGCAAAGATCCTGAGGGTCTGCGCATTTTCTATTATCTTGTTCAGGTATGATTACCAGTACAATTCCTTGAAAATTTTCTTTTAATTTATTACCTGAATTTGGTTATTCGATTTCTGGATTAATGTTAGCGGTAATTGTAATTGTATTGTGAAGGACTAATTGTGTGCATTACTAGTTAAACAAACAAAGATTGATGGGATGTGGTCTTGATTTGGTTCCACGCCATGTATTCAACTTGATATTTGATTTTCAAGTGCATTCAATTTGCATCCTACAAGACTGGATATCGAATGAATTGTTATTGCTTGTATCTGTTGATGGATCAAATCATGTCGATCCAATCTATGACTTTTTTGACATAGGAATTTACTTTATGTTTAGTTTAGTCATGAATTAAAATTAAGAAGTCTTTATAAAGAGAAAAAGTCAATAATCATGTTTGTCTTGTTCGTTTACTGTTTACAGGAATTGTTACTATAATAGTAGATCTCAATATTATGTTAAATACACGATCCTGCATTGCCAAACTGACCAGTTTGACTTATAAAGTGAAATAGCTGGCAGAGTGTTGCATGAAACCTTGTTTGAATTGAACACTCTGGATGTGATTTGTGAGCTTCATATCTGTAATGCAGGGTCATATCCCTTTTTGGCCTGTAATACTTTATATATCTCGCCCGTTATTATCTTGCATTGTAATGAAAATCGAAATAATAAACTATCAAGACACTTTTATGTTGGTATTTGTCCATGTTGGCTATCAAGGATGGTTCTTTATTCATGTCCCATGAACCAACTGTGTTCCTAGGCGGCGTTTAGGCACTTGACGGTTGTGCCTAGGCAGCCACTTAATGTAATATATTGAACTTTTTTGTTTTTTTATTTTTTAAAACAGATTGATTGTCATATTTTTCAATCAATTTGTATAGAATAAAGATGATGACATGCCATTAATTTTGAGTAAAAATTTGATATAGATGAATTATTGGAGAAATATGGAGATTAACAATAAATATTAAATATTTAGATAAAAAAAAACTGTCTAGGCGCTAGGCAATGGGTGACAGCCCGAGTACCACCTACCAGTTTTTAGAACACCGGTGAGTTGGTACGAGTATGTCTTGACTTGTGTCATACTACCAAATTCCATGTTTTTTTATCGTGTTCTCTCATTGCAGGATCTGAAATGTTTTGTCTTCTCTTTGATCTCACTCCACTTCAAGATCAAACCCATATGATGCAAGTTCAAAACTGCCGCAGAAGCCACCCATGCTATCATCTTAAGTTTTACCTTCTCTTTGGCGATCTTTTTGTAGTTCTTGAATGGTTTTATGGGTTGTTTTGCTCGAGATTGTAAGGCAAGGTTGCCCAACCTTTAGTTTGTTGTCACTTGAAACATGATTATTAGCACCGTATGTTTCCTAACTTGTATTCACTTTTTTGGCTCTCAACCGGTCAACCGGTGCTTCCATATTTCTGTGTAGCCACTGAAGTGCTCGGAACTTTTACGAAGCCAGTCATCAATGTTAATTTAGTCACTCATCAGCTTTAGAGGGCTTCCTTTATGTATGCCTTATTCTTGGAATGTCAAGCTATAGAATTTTAACCTGTGATATGTTTCATAACCAGCTTCACCGGATGATGGTTCTCTCAAATTTATTTATTTTTTCTATGAATCATATAATGTCTTTAAGATAGATATAAGAAATTCTTTTTTTATATATATAATCGAAATTCTGCGTTTTTGTTCCTAATATTTCAAGAAATTTTATCACTGATTTGACCAGTATTTTACAAAATAAATCAAGATAAGTCTCTTCGTTAATATTTCGTTCTCAATGGGTCATCAAACACTCAAGAAAGTCATTTTTTCAGTTGGGAGGCGTTCAACTTCCTGCCAACCGAAAAATCTTCGATTGTTTCTGTAATTTTTTTAATAGATATAAGCTGATTTTGTCCAACCAGAATCTTAAAAAAGTTCATTTGAGAAAATATTATAATCCCAACATTGACCTTTCTACAGCTCTTCTCGAACAACCATACCTATATTTCTTACATGTATATCCACAAAATTGAATATTTTTATGCTATACTTTACTCCGATTATTCAAAAAATTTAAGCTTCTCCTCCAATTTGGTAAGATCTAGCAATAAACAAATACATAATTCAAACGGGTAGCTCATCTAACAACTAGCAACGTACAACAATAACCCATCCAAAAGCAGCTAGCTCTCACTTCTTTATAAGCATCACAAGTTGTAACATATAACTTGCAACTCATGCCAATGGCAAAACTTATAGTACTTTTAATATCCACGATTCTACTCCTATTCCATACCTCGGCAACTACATACATAGTTGGCGACAACTCGGGTTGGGATATTAGCACGGATCTTGAATCATGGCCAAATGACAAGACTTTCATGGTTGGGGATACCTTATGTAAGTCGTTGCAATGCCCCCACTTCGAGGACTATTACTACTCCACTCGATTAGCTGGCTCTATTGAGCTAAGCTATCAATGTGTGTTGAGTTTATTAGAATTAAAGCTCGACAAGTTTGATTGATCTCTGACTCATTTAAATGTAAGTTTGATTAAGCTACTATTTTTTTTTTCTGATGTTTGTTTCCTCGTTGATTCTGCAGTATTTCAGTATTCGTCTTCTCATTCTGTGAGCGAGGTGACCAAAAAAAACTACGATGGATGCAACATGACCGAAGTAGTACAATCGAATAGTAATGGGAACACATCGTATCCGCTAACCAGAGTTGGGGATAGATACTTCGTCTGTGGCAATAAGTTGCATTGCCTTGGAGGGATGAAGCTTCATGTCAATGTTGAAGCAAATCAAAAGGTGGCAGCAGCAGCACCACCTGCCAGCGCCCCGCAGGCACAGCCAGGAGGAGATCTTCCACCACCTTCTAAGACCAACAGTCCCACAAGTTCATCATTTACTAGCTTCCCTAGCATGAATTATATCATTGGGGCCATTTTTGGGTTGCTTGTTTGGTTGTTTCGGGTTATGTAACGGAAATTTGTGTTTCCGACTTGGCTCAGGTTTTGTATTTTACGGCACTAATCATTGCAATGTATCTAATATTCGTGTGCATTTTTTTTTATGTGAAAATTCTCTTTCGTTTCAATATAACTTGGTATGAGACAGAAGATGCTTTAAACTTCTAGAGTAGATTTAAGAACTAAATCACATTCTTATTGATGTATTTATTAGCGAAAACTGTAAAAGAAAACAAGAACATTGAGGAGATGCTAAGAAGGATGGAAAAATGTTGTACCTTTTAATTTGGCTTCTCTTCGGCAGAATATATAGCATATTGCATTAAGAGGGATTCGGGAAAAAAGAAAAAATTTGAATGGGGAAATTCAGATATTATAAGGGAATTAGGTGGGTACAGGGTAAAATTGGATGACATAAAGTGATACAAATAATAAATTCGAGAGTTTAAATGGGCATCGATCGTAGTTCAAGGGACAAAGGAAATTAGCCCTCAAAGCTGCACATCTAATTTTTAAAATTAATATTAGATAACTAGTACTGATTTGTAAATAGAAAACGTCATATACTTTTTTAATGTCACCAAAATTTTCCCATAGAAAAAGAACAAGAGAAGAAGCAGAAGGATAAAAAGTCTGAAGACAAGAAATGGCATAGTAAGAATATGACGACATTACAAATGGCTGATTGTTTCCTATTTGTACTGTTTTTTGCCTCCAATATGAAAATGCGATTGTATGGAGTAAATAGCACAAATCAATTTTACCAAATAGAGTTACAAGAAGTTTAAATCTCAGACTAAGATAGATCTATAAGCATGCCAAACTAATTGAAGTTATCAAGAAAGGATGCAATATGGAGGTCCGGGTGCATGACTACTGTTTCAAATGGATTGTTCTCAATCGACTTCCACTCACTTAAAGCATAAAAAACTGGAAAAATTCGTCAGTAAGGCCTGTATCGCATTGGACGCCTAAACCTTGGAACCCTCCTGCATAAGAGAGTTTGAAACCTTAAATGTAAGACACTAAAAAAATAAAAGGGAAAGCAGGGGGGAGATTCCATAGCGTAAGGGTGAACCCATACACAAACATGCAAAAGAGAGAAAAACTGGAGTAAATAAGTAACTGAAAACCCCTGGAACCAAGCTTTCTTATAATATTCGTATAAAAGCAAAGCAAGCACAAAACAACTGTAGTGCTGCTTACCCATAACCATAAGGAGGGTAAGCAGGAAAACCAGGAAAAAATGGCCTTCTCGATCCAAAATATGGATTTGGGCGCCTTCCCCGATACTGCTTCATTCCTGGAACATTTGTTCGCTTAGCAGATACCTGCCAATTATCACAACACATCAGTTTCAGGAGTTCAATAATGATTTGCCTTGATGTTAAAAATAAGATGAGTCAACGCACCTTCAGTTGACGGCCATGTAACTCTGATTCATTTAGCAGTACAGCATTTTGGACAGCCTCAACTTCAACAAACTCTACATAAGCAAAACCTTTCGGCTGACCAAACTTATCTGTCAAAATGGTAACCCTGTTGACCGTCCCACAAGACTGAAAATGCTGCTGCACCTCCTCAGGCGTGCAAGCATAGTCCACCTGTAATTGGACATGAAAAATTGCCAAGGATCAAGTGGAGAGGTGAACCACACACATACACCCGTGATACATAGTATATACAGATGTAGATTCAAACATAAATCTTCAAGATTGGTAAAATTATCTGTAGAAACATCAAAGTTTTCTCCGACTTGTGATTTATAAAATATATCACAATAACTAAATCCAGTAATCTTTAGCCCTTTTTGAGACGAGAGTGGGAAAATGATAACAGGAAAAAAAATCCAAGATAAAGCAAATTTCATTTTATTAAACCACTAAAATACATGTTGAACTAAAACGTTACAATCTAACCCCAGTTTCTTTAACATAGGCTGCAAAAAATTCTAAAATTGGTTATTACAATGTATTGATATTATTTCTAACCAGGTCTGCATTCTCACTGGAAGGATATGATGAAGAGCAACATTTTACGGGCTCAAATAGCATGGGCCCACCCCCCTTTAGGGAGGCTATTGAGTATTTACTTTTGGTAAGAGAATTCTAACTTGAACTAGGGGGAAGTGGGAAATCGTTCTCTCTTGTTAAGGGCTCTCCCTTGAGGACAAAATCTTCAGCATAGAAGGTTTTGTCATAGCCTTGTATTGAAGGTTTTGTCATAGCCTTGTATATCTTTCATTTAAGTAATATAAAAACTAATTTGTTTACGCGAATCTGTGGTTTTCACAATATGAAAAAACTAACATTGCTGCGGTGAAAATTCAATCAAGGGCCAAGAAACTCACATTACCAACATATATAGAGCGAGAATCAACTTCCTCCTTTTCAGCCTGAGTAGCAGAGGCACCAGTTGAATCATCTGAAATGCCAACCAAGTAAGTTATTACAATTAGTTTGGTCACAGAGAATGATGATAAAATCACTGGTTCACAGCCAATCATTTAAAGCCTCCAAAACAGAAGTTGGGAAGCCCTAGAAAATAAGAACAAGCTACAACCTACGAGAAGTTCCAAAGGACAACTAAACATCCACTGACAAAATTTTAGAGCCTCGTGAACAGGTAAACACCCAGAATGCTTCTAAAATCATTAAGCCAGTCCAAATACAACTTTGTTTTCTCTTCCTCACTCTTTTGGGGAGGACAAATTGTTTACCACTTGTCCAAGGTCATTGACTATGGTCAATAAATGATATATTATTCAAGAAAGAATTTTCCAACTTATACCAAGTGCAACACATTGCTGCCTGTCTATAAAAAATAATTTGAGGAATATCAGAAAGTGAGAGAGAGAAACTAGCCAGACAACTCATCAAAACATCTCTCCAATTTTAATTCAATTTGTTTTCATAGAAACACAAGACCCAAGTAGTCAGTGAAATAATTTCAAGACCATTGGTAAGCACTTGAACCAAGTAAAATGATTGAAAGTAAATGTGTTCTATTATTCGAAATTGATCTGTTGAACAAGTGTATCTAGGTTACGCGCAACAGCAGTCATAACAATCAACCGAGATATAGTTTAGGAACGCAAACGGACCTATCGAGCCAAATTAAACAAACCCAATATGCCATAAACCAAGAAATAGAAAGTCCAAAACATAATTGTATCCAGGCAAAATATTTCACAATCTGCGACTTAAAACAACAACTCAGCACAATAGCATTGTAGATCAGGAAGAATTCAAATAAGAAATATGAGATTAAATTCTACATCAAATCATTTCATTCATCTAAACAGAAAATAGATAAAGAGTGAAGGTGGATCAATTCAATCGTGATTCGTTCAATTAGTAGATCTTGATAACTCTTCGCGACTCATTCAATTGCTTAAGCATTTAGGCTTGGCTAAAACAGCGTAAAATGAATTGAATAAATTGTCACTGGCTTGATGTGATTTAGATCTGACCCATAAGTGAGTACCTACCTTTTTTGCGTAAAGGATTCATTCGATCTTATCGCAAAATATTTTTGCCTGCTTTGCAGAGGGGAGGGAGGCGTTTGTATCGATGAAATGAGAAGAAAGAGCTATAAATACAAAGGATTTTCGATATTCACTCAAATAAGATACGTTATGCCCAACGAATAAAAAGATAACTAAAATCAGTGCATGCTCATTCAAAGGCGAACGTCGTTAAATGACTACGATTTGTTGCACATTCAATACTTTTGTCTCACAAGTAAAATAAATAAGTGGTATGCCAGTTCTTTGGATAGGACAACAGAAAGTATAACACGAGCATAAAAATTTAGATAGGTGGAAAGTAGCGCAACAGTTTCACCTTCGCTATTAGAAGTGTAAGGCACACCGAGACTTATAAGTATCATAGACTAGAGCCTAAAAATGATAAAGCACATCACAAGCTTTATTGAAGTAAAATACCCCAAATAATGATATGTTAGAATCTAAATATCCAAAGAAAATTAATCACATAAAATACAGCCTGCATTTTAATAAATCGATAAACATAATTCATTCATATTTAAGAGAAAATAAATGTTCGTAATCATGGATTTCATCGTGGATTTACTATCTATGATTTGAAGGCGCGCTTAAAAGTAGCCTCGAGCCCTTGAAAAATACCAGGACTTGGGCTTTATGGTTAAGGCAAGGGCTTCGTTAAATGATAGTGTTTAAGCCAAGGTCATAAAAAGCTCGAGGTTTGGGAAATGCCGAGACCAAACATCATGAGTTGCAAGTGTAAGCATGATTAGTCATCAATCAAGCAATACAACAAATTAAATATATAAATTTTCAAGCTCTAGAAAACACAAAAAATTCAAAATTAAATGTGTCACTAGTTTTCAACAATTATATCATGTACAAAAAAAACCTAAATATTGTATAACTCTTTGTTGGACTATAATTCATTGTTATCCTCTTTATATAACTCATCTCATTGGGTTTATTTGGAGAAAAATAATGAAGCTAGAATTCTTTCGAGGAATAAATTTAAAATATTAAAAGTCCATATGAAAGTTTAAAGATTTTCTTATTCGATAAAATATTAGATTATTGCAATATTAATCTTGAAACTAAGGCTTGCGATTTATTGAGCATCAAACGTGTTTAATGCGCTTAATTAAAGGTTTGACTTTATTTACGTTTTTTGCCAAATCATTGCTTTTTACTTTATCCACGTTTCCCGCTTACTCAAAACAATTTACAGACTAAAGAGGTTATTAAATCATCAAACTAAGTTTAATTCTTTAATAATTACCATACAAATTATTATGATTTTTTTCTTTCTTTAAAAAAGGGTGATACGAATGAAGTTTGATTTTATTTTATATAAATCAAGCAATTAAGTTACAAAAGTTAATTCGCCTGCCTATGGTAAAAGTATTAAGAAGTTAAGATGGGGTTCCCAATTACAGTTTTCAACACCATCCTGCCTTTGATTTTTTATTTCCATAAACCGAAATCAAAACGAAGTCCTCGTCTTCGGAACCAAAATTGAAAACGGTTATAAATATGGATCAGAATTTTGTTTTCTATTCACAATCCAACATGAACCTTGCCAAGGGATAAAGTAAACGCTAAAGGTAAACTAATACATATGTAATTAGATTTAGCAAATCGCATGATTTGTCTAGAAATGAAAGCATTGACTCATGCCCACATCAAAGGCATGCAAAAGACATCTGAAAAGCACACCAACTTTACCAATAAAAAGTATAAATAGAACTTTTAATTTTACACCCTCGTACGCTTTCACTCTTCACCTACACACTCTCATATTTGCAATGAAAATATAAAATATTTAATTTCTTTATTAGTTTTGAATAACCACACCATGCAATAGACAAGAGTCCTAACAATCTAAAATAGATCAACTCCACTGGCAACAACAACAGCCACTACCATCTAGCTAATGCATTAAACCTAAACTCATCTTCACAAACACATCTTACCAGTAAAGTTACTCATTACCCATATTTGAATAATTGAATTTATTTATTATTTAATCGCACACATGGGACGAGGTAAGCACAAATGAGAACAGATCAACAAAAGTTTAATATACAATTAAAGATACATAGAAGGCTAGAAGCGATTGTTAAAAGATTGTGTATGAAGAACAACGGTATGTTGACCCAAAAGCTATGGTCTCAGCTATCCATTCTTCTATATGCATGATATTGATGATATAAAATGTTTCAATGGGTGTTGTTGACTTATGCAAACCCATTCTGGTACAAATCTAAAGGGGTGTGTGTGTGTGAACTTTTAGGCCTTATTTCACTTCAGTTAATAGTGTAAAATATCTGTCCTGACAACGTGAAAAGGCTTTTTTTTTAGTAATATAATTCATAACACACATTTTGATACAAAAATTAAGCCATAAAAAATAAAATTGGGTGTGAATAATGTAAGTGGCCAAACCAGCAAGCCAGAAAAACCAGAAAGAAACGAAAAATCGAATATCAGATGCACAGAAATTTAACTAGGCATCCAGGTTATTATTAGTATTCAGTTTGGTAGAAGAAAAATTAGTAGCACACACTAAAGTGAATGGTAATTATAATATCCGGAGTTAAATGTGTGGTCATATATAGACTTAAAATCGTTAGCATACAATGTATAAATAAAAAAAATAACAATGAAGAAATAACTATCTTTCTTATATCGAATATTGTGGACTACATCTAATTTAATTGCAACCATTATACAACCCAAGTCATTTGCAATAAAGTTATCTTGAACTTATTCCTGGTTCCAAATAACTATCATGTATCTCAAGTCAGTTAGAAGATAGTCAAATGCAGATAACTGGAATTAAACAGGCTCGCAGCGTTTTGATGCCAAAAGAATGTTGATTTTGCATTATATGAATTATCTTGAGCAGAAGTAGATAGCAATAAAATACCATCCAATTTGGCATAAATAAAAACTAAAAAATAAAACTGCAACAAGCAAGCGAACACTCAAAACAATACTAATCAACTCAACTAACCCATATCAATTAGCAAATACCTACATTTGTCAAAATTACCCTTGATTTCTCTGAACAATTAGACATAAAAAAATCTTTTGAGATTTTTAATCAGGTACTAATTCAAAGTTTTTTGAAAACATACACAGATACAACATTTTTGTAAAGGTCCATAAACTTGGAGTGAGCAAAAACCTTGTGTGGCTCCCATTTCATTCTCGACCTTTGCCTGCATATCACGAAGCGCTGATGCTTCCTCCTCAATCTCCTGCAACCTCTTCTTCATACTCTCCAACTCCTACATAATGAAACCCCAAATCACACAAAACCATATATACACTGTTCATACACGCACAAACCCTTATTACTTTCTATTTTACAAACACAAAGAAGACAGAAAACCCATTCATATCTTCACATACACACCTCAGATTTGGAGTCAACATCGGCTTGAGGTTCCATCGATTGGTCGAAATCGGATTCCATGTATGCTTCCTCAGGCACATCGCCGCCGTAAAGATCGTCTTCTTGTTCGTGAGACCCCTTGTACTCCATTCCCAACTAACTTCCTTTGCTATTTGTGTATGTAATGACTCTGTAAGTATTTGAGTTACGATTTGGGGCGAAAAGGAAAACGAATGAGGGAGCGAATAAGAGGGAGAGGGGATGGAAGATTTAAACGACACCCCAAACTGTCGTTTTTGTACTTTTTATTCTTCCGTTAATTCCCTTTCGGAGTTGCTGTACTTTTTCAAGGGTTCTGGTAAAAAAATGAGAACAATATGTCTGTAGACTGTATGTGTTTTGTATGAGTCTCACTGTCCAATCATTAATCTTTGTTCTTGTTTTACCGTAAATAAATATATTTTTAATTTTATTTTCACGATTTAAATTATTATTACTTAAAATAAATAATAATATTATTTTTAAATATACTGACATTTTCATCGTAAAATTTTGATAAACACCTTAATATGGTGCCAAAACGTATAATATATCAAGAGTTTTCCGAAAATATGGTTGCTTTTAATTTTTGACAATCGGTTGCAACGATAAAGACGATCAAAGATACGAAAAATGATTGAAGAAGATAATTGAAAAAAAAATACTGGTGAAGACAAGAGATAAGTTTTTAAATTGATAAGTTACTAGTTTTTTTTATTGATGATGTATTTTTCAAGTTATCAAATGTACCAGTTAATATTTTTTTAATTAACTATCATTAATTAATTAATTAATATATATATATATATATAATATTTTCTTTAAAAATCAGCCCTTTGTCAAGCCGAGCCCTGAGATAATTGTTCTGTGACCTTATAACAGGTCCGGCCTGAATGCAAGCAAACAAGACAGCAATTTGCACAAGATTCCGGGCTACATTCCCGCATGATGTGTTCCACAAATAACTTGATGAGTAGGTTTCTTGTGAGACGATCTCACGAATATTTATCTGTGAGACGGGTCAATCTTACTGATATTCACAATAAAAAGTAATAATCTTGGCATAAAAAAAATATTTTTTTCATGCTTAACCCGAATAAGAGATATGTCTCACAATATGCGACCCGTGAGACCTTTTCACACAAGTTTTTGCCAAACTACGATAGCCTTGTTACGAAAGCACATCTACAACAGAAAAATTACATTAAATCTGAATCAGGCAAAACAACACACGAGTTCGATTTTAGAATGTTGTAAGAATTATTGGTAAACAGTGTGATTTGTTACAAAATTTGAGTAAAATTCATTTTGATAAATTAGTAAATTGGTACATGAAAATCGATAAACTGGTACATGATCTAGCTAAAAAATCAATTGTACTCTTAATATAAATTGGTTTAAAGTTCAATTACTCTTACTAAATTCAATTAGGTACATACTTGAAATAATTTGTGTACCAACTAAGTAAACTTGTGATCACTAACCGATATAAATAAATTATGTACTAACTAAGTTATTTACAATAATCGATACACCAATTTATCAATTTATATTGTATTCCATAAATAACTTTTACATTACAATTATTGATAGACATCGAAGAAAAATTAATGGCAAAAATTTGTGAGAGACGGTCTCATTGATCATATTTGTGAGACGGATCTCTTATTTTGGTCAAAAAAGTATTACTTTTTATGCTAAGAGTATTACTTTATATTGTGAATATGAGTAGGGTTGACTCGTCTCACAGATTAAGATCCGTGAAACGGTATAACATGAAACCCACTCAAAATTAATTTGTTTACTCTATTTATTACAAAGCCGTTATTCGAGGGAAAAAGAATGAAAGAAACTGTTGACAAATTAATTCCACGTACTGATGCGAAACGTTAATTAAATAATAACCTATAACTACCAGTCCAATATTTCCCATCTGTATTCATCTCATCTTCCTTAAACTAACCCTACAATGGAAGGATTCAAGCTACCATATGCTCCCGCAGCATTCACCCTCGTGATCTTATCTGCCGTCTTGGCGTCACCAGCGATCGTAGCTGCGGACCCAAACACCGTCACCCTCAATGTACCCGACATCCCAGCGGCGGCACCTTCAGATGAGATCCGTGCTGAACCATACCCCGGATTCTATGAATTGTCACGGAGATGTATTTCGATGCTGACGGATGAGTGCGGGAGACAAGTGCTAAGCGGGCTGTTCGACAACGAAAACAAGGTGAGCCAGAGCTGCTGCGTGAAGCTGGTGGCGATGGGGCAGGAATGCCACATGGGCTTGATGAAGGCGTTGCTTCTGTTTCCGGATCTGACGGAGAAGAATAAGGAACAGATAGTGATGATCGATAACATAATTTGGAGCGAGTGTTTGAAGAGTAGCAATGGACAGCGGATTTGAGACTGCGTGGATCTCCGGCACCGCGGCATGCAGCTACCTAGTTTATATATGCCTCATGCATATCTAATGTGTCGATATATGCGTGTGTGTGTGTATATATATTCAAATATATAATGACGATTGCAATTTTTCTAACACTTGGAAAATACACCAAATAGTAATGTGCGTGTGATAACTTAATCTCACATCCAATTCATATCTGGATTAATATAAAATATAATATCTATGAATTATACATCTAGCTATTCTTATAAGTACTCAAGCAGAGGAATCCATCTGTGTATTATACACACATAAGTATACATATATACATAAAAATCATATAAAATACCATTTAAGATGAAACGAGGTTCTGGGATTCTAAGGTTCAATGCTATAGTATTGTCTGTATTGGTGCATGCATGCTGTCATTATTCCGCATGTTGGGGGATTGATTATTGATCGATATATAAATAATTGCTACTTTATACGACAGCAGAAAAATATGGCTATGGAATTTGGAATGAGATTCTTAATTTCTTTTTTCTTTCCTGAATTAAGTGTAGAATATATATGCCGCGCGTGTGCGTGTGCGTGTATGTGGATTATCATCATATTATGTAGTGGGGAGGTGTGATTTGCGTTATCTAAAGAATACGAAGATCACACAATGTTTGAAGTATTAATACGAAATTATATATGCTTCCACCAGTGAAAGAAACATATATCCATAATATTTGATACATTTTGAATGGATCAATATATATCATATATATGTCACGATGATTAAAATTACAGTACTGTAGAAGACACCCATCACATATGCTATATACGTGGTATGTTATAAAAAAATTAAGAACTATCCTCGTACAATTGTTTGTTTGTTTTTTTTTTAATTTTAATCCCACGTTTTTTTTTGGGTTTATTTGCTACATTTCAAGTGATTTGACCAAATTGTCTTCTATTTTAATAGCACTACATCTTGTTAAAGAGATTACGTAATGACCTATTTCACCTTATTAAAAGAAAACATTTAAATAAAAATAAAAAAAAACGACGTTTCGTTTCAAAATTTGAAGGACCACAACTAATCAATCAGGACGCGCGTTAACGATTTAATTTTATGAAATAAATATTTTATTTTGATCATTACTAATATTATTTATTATTAATGAATAAATTCGGACAGGCCTACACTGCATTTGCAGATAACAGTCATAATCATAATTGGCACCTCCATTGATTTTACCATATTAAATGCCTTGTCTATGTACACGTGGAACTTGTAGAACCTTACACCTTATTTCATATATATAAAATATGGCAATAACTTGAAAAAAAAAAAGGTAACCGAACACAATTAATGGAAAATTATAATATAAAAATATAAAAAACCAAGCAATAACCTTATGGCCCACCCGGATGAAGTCCCGGAGGACTTTCTATTTTTAATTTTTTATATTTTTATATTGAAATTTTAGTTTAAACTTATATTTAGTGATGACAGTTCAAACAAAAAAATAAATACAAAAGACAGAAAAATTAAACTTTTTGTATTAGTTCATGTAGCTCAAGTAGAAAAAGAAAAATAGAGCCCGATAAAATTAAAATTTTATCCCTAAAATATAATTATTATAGAGTTAATTGACATGTATTATTTTATTTTTTTAACAAAAACACAGACCAATTATTATTGAATTTCTGGCTCCGTCACTGCATATAACTGTTATGATATGAAAATAAACATAAAAATCTTTGCGAAAACTTGTGTGAGACGATCTCACGGGTCGTAATTTATGAGACGGATCTCATATTTTGGTCATTCATAAAAAAATATTACTTTTTATTGTTAATATCAGAATGGTTGACTCGTCTCACATATAAAGATTCGTAATATCGTCTCACACTAGAGATACTCAACAATCTTATACATGTACGTGCATAATTGAATACCCTATAACTAAGAAAGAGTTCACGAATGAGACTTATGAATTAAACATTTACATGCAAAATTAATAAATAAAACAAAGAGATCAGATATTACCAAATGCGTAGCCAATAAAAAACTCCCGTTTTCATATTTTCCACCAACTCCATTTCCTTAATCTTTCCCTTCAATATCGACTCTGCTTTTCTCCGACGCTGATCACAGTCGCCCACGAAAAAGAACTCAAAGAATTTACTGTAAATTGAACATTAATTGCACGTTATCAATACTCTTGCTGAATCTTGATCGCTCAAAAATGTTGATGTTAGTAGATTGTTCCAACTGCCGGACGCCACTCCAGCTGCCGCCAGGCGCCGCCACCATCCGCTGTGCTGTGTGCAAGTCCATCACCCGTGTCGGCGATCCTCGTACCAACCCACCTGCTCCGCCTTCTTATCGTCCCACGCAGTACTCGTCTGTCAACGGATCATACAATGGCCACTACGCGCCGCGGCCTGGTCCTTCTTTCACCGCCCACCCTCAGAAGAAGGCGGTGATCGTGGGGATCTCGTATAGATACTCGAGGCACGAGTTGAAGGGAACCATTAATGATGCTAAATGCATGAAATACTTGCTGATTAATAGGTTCAAGTTCCCAGAATCCTCCATTCTCATGCTCACTGGTAATATTTTGTTTTCTAGCTTTGATTAATCGTTTTTGTTTTGAATTTTGAAATTTGGGTCCTATGAACAATTACAGTATCTTTTATTTCAAATAAAAAAATTACAGTATCTTTATATTCTTCTTTTCTTTTTTTTTTAAAAAAAATATAATTACAATATATTTAGTAACGTTTTCGTGAAATAAAATGTATGGTATGGCTACTTAATTTTATTTAACTCTAGTCTCCAGTGTTTTTAAATATGTTTCACTTCAACTTATATCTGTAGCATGCATTTAAAGTCCATAAATTTTGGAGAATAAGTTAATAATCAGTGAATAGGGGAAATTGTTCTTCTCCAATACTTGCAAATAGCTTAAAATTTCACAATAATTCAAGTAAGACTATTTCGCGACGAATATTTTATTTAGGTCATTTTTGAAAAAAATTTATTATTTTTTCTGTAAATATGGACATGATTGATTCGTTTAATAAATAAAAAGACTTGATCTAAAAGTTTTTACCCAAACAAAGATGTTCTTTAATGATATATGCAAATAGCTTATGAGTTTTACGGAAAAATAAGATGTATAGCCCCAAATAATTTTGAATATATAGCCGAAAAACTCTCTATTCGCCAACACTAAAAAAATACCTATAAAAGTAGAATTTTTGGAAAAATTGCAATTTTGTTGTTGTATATTTGTTTTATTTTTTAAAAATTTTTGCTAAATTTTTTAATTTTAATATGTTATAATTTTTATTGTTTTTTTCAATGCGACACAAACGTGCAACACTCTTTTGGAAAAAGAATTGAAATTTCGAAAAATTAAAAGAGACAAGACTGTATTCTAAGTTTGATAGCATAGATATAACCTAAATTGCAATTTTCCCTGTTCTTAAAGAAGACAAAGAAAACAGTCAATAATTCAAATTAGATGCAAAGCATGCGCATGTAATGCATAGTTTTGAAGACGCGAATCTTTTGAAATTTTAAAAGATTTTACCCAACGGTTTTTATAATGTGAGATTTAAGTAATTTGATGAATTTAATTTTAATTATTTTTGTAGAATTTAAAAGTTTAAATATATTCGATCAATGTTTTTATATAATCTATAAAAGTTTATATTCGAAATAGACGTTTGAAGAGTTTTAAAAATCAAGTAGTATTCAACTTTGACTTTAAAATTTTTAAAAAAGTCTAGAAGTAGTTTTGAACTTTTAATAACTTCGTATAATTCAGTCACATACAATATTAAAACTTAAAAACACAATTATAATTTATCAAAAAATGTCTTTGATTCAATCCAAATATTTGGATAGATTTTTCTCTCCCCTCCTCTCCTATCTATCTCAGTCATCTTCAAAAAATATTTTCGTCTTGATTTATTTTTCGACTTTGTTGTCAATAAAATTGAAAGTAATAATATTTTTTAATAAATATAATTTAAATTTTTGAATAAAAAGAAATTTTTAATTCTTTTCTAGTATTTTCAGTTGGTCTATAAGCTAACATATTTTTATTCAAAAATTATATTTATGTTGTTTTGCCATGAATATATCACGTAAAATAATTATTATTTCAAATAAATCAATGAAAAATAATATGATATAATTAAAGTTACAAATCCACATATATAAGAAGCCAAAAACTCGTGTGAGACGGTCTCACGGGTCGTATTTTTGTGATACGGATCTACTATTTGAACCATCCACGAAAAAATATTACTTCTTATGCTAAGAGTATTAATTTTTATTGTGAATATCGGTAGGGTTGACCCGTCTCACAGATAAAGATTCGTGAGACCGTCTCACAAGAGACCTACTCATATAAGAAAACTTTTACAAATATTATAAAAGTTTTGCAAAAAGTCAGAATAGATGGATTTCTATCTACAAATCTGTAAAAATCTATGTAACTCAATAAAAATATGTCAAATTCACAAATATATGTCATTTAAAAGAGTTATTAAAAACTATTAACCTTCGATTGAATACACCCTACTTAGTTTATATGTTTCATGGCATGATCGTCAAAATCTAAAAAGCATATCTTTAAATTATTCTTTAGGTCCACAGATGGAACCGAAGTTTGAAATGTGCACCAGTTTTTGTCAAAGCGACAGCTCGAAAAGATTCAAAAGGAATTAATTGGAGGATGCACATCAAATTTTTAAATAAACTCGCAAACAGTACATCAGAACTTTCAGAAATACAATAATCTGAGAAGTCGAAAAAAAGAATGGCTTTCTTGGAATATGTTTGGATTTTGCAACATCTAAATGGGAGATACACCAACGATTATATTACATCAGATGTGCCTCACAAGACAGTATTCGATGCATTATATAGAAAGAATTAAGAATTTAGTGAGTCAGGTGACCGACTAATTCGATAACATTTGTGAAAGGTGGCATATTTTGGTTTAATTTGTAACAATCCTATGAAATGCCCTGTGTTTCTTAACATTTTTTTCATATCATCCAACCCCCCTTAACACGTGCAAGTGTTGTTTCAGAAGAGGAAATTGACCCATACAAAATCCCAACAAAACACAACATTAGGATGGCTATGTTTTGGCTGGTGCAAGGTTGCCAGCCTGGGGACTCCCTGGTGTTTCATTACTCTGGCCATGGTTCACAAAAGAGGAACTACACAGGAGATGAGGTCGACGGATTCGATGAAATACTCTGTCCTTTGGATTTCGAGACATATGGAATGATTGTTGATGATGAGATCAATGCAACTATTGTTAGGCCACTTACTTGTGGAGTCAAGCTTCACGCAATCATAGACTCGTGTCACAGTGGCACGATGCTAGATTTGCCATATCTTTGTAGAATGGACAGGTTTGTTACTTGGGGACATAATAGATTTAAGTTTATTCCTTTGGTGCTATGCCTATTTCTATACCGACTAGATACTTGGCACATATTTTCTTATGTACAAGCACTATCTTACTCATACCCCTCTAGTGCACCACTTCCAAAATATATCCGTACTCTCCCGAGGTTCCATGACAGCATCTCCCTCTTAAATATTTTTATTGACTTGCATATTTTTATGATGACAACCCCCCATCCCCCAAAACAATTAGGAGATCTGTAATTATATAATCATATACACTAATGAAAATATGAACCATAACTCCGACTCTGCCACTATTTGAGAACCACTTGATACAAAACACTGAAACAGAAGATAACAGGTGACCTTCGTTACTGTATTTTAAGCCTAATACTAGGGGTGCTGACAAATTTACCACAAAAAAATTACGAACTTTCAAATGTTTATCCATTTGTATGTGGATTCAGAACTGGGCACTATGTATGGGAAGACCATCGTCCTCGTACAGGTACTTGGAAAGGCACTAGTGGAGGAGAAGTCATATCCTTTAGTGGTTGTGATGATGATCAAATCTCAGCAGATACATCTGTAAGCTCAGTCTCCAACGTTTCGATATTGAGTTAACTTCTTGGCTACATATGTATGACATTTAATACACAAAAAACTGCTGGACAGGCTCTATCCAAGGTGACTTCAACAGGTGCAATGACATTTTCATTTATCCAAGCAGTTGAACGAGGCCAAGTAAGTAATCCTACATATGGAAGTATTTTAAATGCAATGAGGTCTACCATTCGAAATGCGGATGATGAAATAGGAGGGGGTGTGGTTACAACACTTCTCACAATGCTTTTGACTGGGGGAAGTCCTGGCATTGGAAAAAGACAGGTATGCAATTTTGTCAGGACTTTGTTATCTTTTAAAATGACAAATATCAACTTGTTCTACATGGCTTTTTCTCCTGGTTGCAGGAGCCACAGCTTAGTGCTAATGAACCATTTGATGTTTATGCTAAGCCATTTTCTCTATAAGATGTAAGATTAGGAGTTCATATCAGCTGCAACCAACGAGTGACACAGCAAAAGTTCTAGGCTCTCGGTCTTCTTTTTCACTGTTGATAAATTACAATACCTGGTTTCCAAGTAATATTATTTTCTTTGTACATATAATATAAAATATTATAGATTATGCAAATAACAACCTGTATAATAAGCTTAGATGCAAATGGTTTTCGACTTCGTTTTCTTAACCAGCAGATACTCATTTTGTAAACCAATCCTACCAAATTACTCTCAAGTATTTCAGAGAACTGTTCTAAGGTAAATTTTTCTTTTTCCTTTTTTCTTCATAATGTGAGTACAACAAACATAGAATAATAAACAATTTTGCTACGTTTCTAACACACTTTAAGTTTTACCAGCTTACTTCTCGTCTTCAAGTAATTCAGACCCGGTTTCTTCTTGTACATCGTTCTTTAACAGCAAACATTGTCTCATGTATCTTGCACTGTCCTTCGAAGCCAAGTTCTCATATTCCTGTTACCATAACATCACCAGGGGAGTATCCAATAATCATTCACCTAAAATAATCAAATACTTTTATTTAAGTTCCAATGTTTTCGCGAAAAGAAAACATGCGTACCTTTTTCATGTCATTAGGGAGTTCACACCATTTCTTACTCAAGCTCTTGCTCGTTTCCTCGAAGGAAGAACACTTAACCCCGCCCCAATTTGTCATAACAAAAAAGGCATAAGAATTGCATGGCCTCAAGGGAAAACTCCGCTTTCTAAGCATTTTCTCCAACGCATTATGTCCTTTCCCAGTTTCCATCTTCGTTTTCTTCCCCGAACTGGGCCTACCCTGAAAAACACCGTAACTGCCACTGGCATTATACTTCACCGGAGACAAAACCCCACTCCTCAACCTGGTCACAATGTCATCTCTCCTCCTCATCCAAGATTCTTCGTTGAATTCATTCTCACCCACGCTACGGTCTTGAGTTTCATGACCTGAAGTAGGAGATGCAGAAGACAAAGAATCAGCGGAATCACATAAGGTGCCCGTTTCTTGGACATTTGCATCAGAAAAGCTGCCGGGACTGCCAGGATTCTGTTCCCTTCTTCGGATACTGAACTGAAGGGAGAATTCATACTCTCCGGTGTCTCCTTGCACGCGTACAGTATCACCGGCAAGAGAACCGGATAAATGGAGAGGAATTGAAGGAGAAGTTGACGAAATTGGCTGGAAATCCATGACTTGATTAACGTAATCGTCGGCCATTAATTCAGATTTCGTTGGAAGAAAGGAAAAGATGCAGTAATTCACAGTTTTCCCCAACAGAATATATATAATAGATACAGCCGCGACTGTGCATTTTCCTCTGCGAAGCGTTGCAGTTTTCAGTTACAAGGATTATTATTTCTCATATGTAGACGACACTAGTAATTGCATGTGTATATTAATTTTGAGCAGGCCTTCTGTGAGATAGTCTCAATAATTTTTATCTGTCAGACGAGTCAATTTTATCAATATTCACAATAAAAAGTAACACTCTTAGTATAAAAAGTAATATTTTTTCATTGATGACCCAAATAAGAGATCCGTCTCACAAAACACGACATGTGAGACCGTTTCACACAGGTTTTTGCCATTAATTTTTTATAATATAACAAAAAGCTAAATTATGCATGAAAGATTATATAATATTAGAATGAATATTCGTAAAAAAAAATTATTGTGTTTTGAGTTTAATTTATCATATTTTGTATTCTTATGAAACAATATAGATTGGTAAAATTACTTACCTATAGCATGTACTAATATAGTGATATAATATGAAGTAGGTATATTTGGACGGATAATGAGAACTTATCTTTTTAAAGGTATTTTCTAAAATTATATTTACTGTTATCGTGATGAAACTGACCACCGTTATATTTTGTATGATCTGAATAAATCCACAAATCAATGCAGTAGTCGATAAGCTACGTTGATCAAATAAATTATATTGAATAAATCATTTACAATAGACTCAACTAAAAAAAGAGAAGTTAGATAATTCAAACACAAGGTCTACCGTTTACCAACTCAGCTGTCATTTCATGCAAACTTAAATGTAATAAGATTTTAATATGAAAACCTAAACCAAAGATTTATATATTTCCTGGCTAAACCCTTGTCTGAAGAAGATTTATGAAAATTTCTTGAACTCTAGCTAGCTTCTTCTTCGTTAAGATGGGAGACGCACTTCCACACTCGTCCTCTTAACCGAGCCGCAAACAGGGCATTCCTTAACGGCGGACTCGCACTGCACACAGACACAAACATGGCGACAAGGCCACATCATCACCATGGCCACACGCTCCTCACAGACTTTGCACTCGAGTTTAACGGGTCGAACTCTGTCTGGGTCAGTAAACGACGATTCCGCATCGTCTTGCGGCGTTTCTGCGTACCGCAGAGTATCAACTGCATCCCGCAGGCGGGACTGTAAAGATTTCGTCACTTGCTCCAAGAACTCCACCCTGTCGTGTACCTTCTCCTTTTCCGCCTTGTAGTGTGCCGCCATCTCTTTCAATTCCGCATTTTTACTCATATTTTCTTGCAGTTCCATTTCTCTTTCTCTCAGTTTCTTGGTCGCTCTCTCCTCAGCCGCGTTATGGGTGATGCGGTGGTGCTCCGACAGCATTCGCCCCAATGCATACCTTAGATCCACTTCCTATTTACATATAACAAAATCCTCATCATTCTTACATTAATCATTAAAAAGATCACGTTAGCAAAAAAACTAAGATCATCCCATTAAAGTATACGCGAAAAGTGATTACATGGGCTGTGATTATTTGATCAATTTGATTATCGTTTCGCCATTTCGTAACATCTACGGAGAACCGCGGGTACTTCTCAGCAATGGAGTGCAGTGGCTGAGACGAAGTGAAGGGTATGTAAGCACCTTGGGAAGTAGAAGAAAAGGGTCTGAAAGGCGCTGCGGTGTTGAGGATTTGATGAACTCGTGACTGTTGGCCGCCATTAACAGGAATATCAGGAGAAGAGAAGTGCTGCTGACCTTGAAGATTGAAGAGGTTAATCTGTTGCTGTGCTTTGAATGGTTCTTCTGCAACTTCCTTCATTTTTCTCTTGCGTGAATCCTTTGGCACTGCAAGAATCGTAAAGGGTTGGAATAATAACCGCTTAAAAAACAAGAAATTTAACTTCAGAGAGATAGAGGGAGAGGCACCTCCATTTTTAAGGATCATTGCAGAGTAATGGACCTGAAACGGTGGCGGAGGTTGGGGCGGTGGAGGAGTTTTATAAAGAGTGAAACGGTGGCACAATCCAAATTAATTAATACGTCTATATTAACAGACGCAACTTTTCATCAAATCCCTCTGGAAATTAAAATGGGGTGGTTTCAGTTAATGCTTAACTGCAAACCCCTGCCTCCTGTTAGAGTAAAGAACGTATTTTTCTTCGTTATATTATATTAATCAATGTATTTAATTTATAATTTATTTTAATTTTAAAATATTAAAAGTTAGGATAATATATCATTTAAGGAAATAAGAGATTAGTGTTATAAAAAATATAATAATATATTATGAAATAGCATCTTAGTAAAGGGAAAAAAAATTCAAAAATGGTTATAAAATAAATGGTAGATTCTTACTATTTTAACTCAAATAGCACTTTGGACATCAACCCGAAGTTGGGCTTCGGCTTTCTCAAACTTTTGTTGGAATTCAGCGAATCCTTTATGAACCAAGTCTGGATCAATACGGTCCATGGGCGTAGCCTCAACAGCTATTATATCAGCAACAGAGTTTCTGTGGATAAAAGGCAAACTCGCTGCTCAGAAAATATTTGTTTATGTGGTTACCCTCGTTAACTGATAAAATACCAGGTTTCAGCTCAGCAATCGTAGCTACATGACGGGGCAAAACACCCATCTGTCCAGTAGCTGCAGGGACTATGACCATATCAACCTAATATGACCCAACACTGCATCGTTGCGGTGGAAGCTCAACCAAGGAGGAACCGTCGAGCCCGCCTCAACATTCTTGTTGGCTGAGGGTCGTTCCGGGAGAAATCAGAAATGGAGTAAGAAATGGTAGAGACAGAAGCTTGTTAATTTGGGTCATTATATGGGCTTGAATTTTAGGCCCGCCGTTTTTGGCAGCTGGAATTTTAGGCCCACCGATTTTTGACAGATTTTCAATGTGTGAATATAATAAATTTAGGACAGTGAAAAAACAATTAGATGAGTTTGGAACCCAAATATTCAAGAAACTTTTGAAATGACTAAAGAAAGGCCGTTCACATGAAGTTGAAAAACTAAATAACATCAAAAAAGTTTTACTTTCTTTTCATTTCAGATCATCTCATAGGTGATGTTTTGAAAGACAATAGACTTTTCAAATATGAATCGTTTGAATTGGTATCTTGTGCAGGACCAAACACCTCCCAGAATCGTAGAGTTTCATCTGCTCCAGCTGAGACTACTGTCAGGCCATCCGGGCTCTGTACAAAATGAATTAAACGAAAAACGAATGTTACTGCATTTGAATCGGTTCTATTTTTTGCGATTCTTGAGTTACGTGACGTGTAATATCAAACCTGGGAAAGATGAAGAACTCTAGATGCATGACTCAAGGATTGTCCGATTTTGGACATGGATGGATACTTCCATAAACATAATTGGTTCTGACATTCAGTTCCATAGCCGTGTCCACTCAGTATCTCTTTATGATGACTGTTCCATATCAGCTCACATATCTGTTCAAGTAACACCCACAAAGCCAAGTTTTATTGAGTCATTGCAAGGATGCAAAAATGGAAATAATCGGAGATCAAATGTAAAACCACTAGTTAAAGATAGCTTAAAATCACCTCAGAGATAGTAAACAGTGTTAAAACTTGCCTGTGCTTTAGTATCTATACTGCGAACACAGGCTCCTTTTTGCACATTCCACAACTTGACTGTTCCGTCATCTGTGCCTCCTCCAGAAGCTAGTATGTCGTCGTTATACGGGCACCAAGCAAGAGCCTTCACGGCAGCACAATGACTATTAAAGCGGTGAATGTAATGCATTGAGCTCATTTTACATGCATTCCATATATAAACAAGATTGTCATTGCCACCGCTTGCTAGAATATTTCCAGTGCTCGACCACTTCAAACCGCAAACTTCATGAGTGTGCACTTTCACGTTACATATCAAGCTGTTCTTTGCTCTTACTGTCAAACACGATAGCAAACTAAAATGTGATCAAAAGAACTAGGTTCATAAGTCATAACATCACTAGATATTATAACCAATCACAAACTTGAATACCGTCATGATTAATAATGGATCTATCACAGCTTCCCGATGTCAACACGTGACTGTTCCATGCGATACAGCCAATCCTTCTCTTGTGACCTTTAAGACATCTCACCTGAGAGAATATTAAGGAACTTCAATCCAAAACAAAATACACGTGGATCTGAAACAAAAGAACATGTATATAATTCTTACACATTTAAATGTCTCTGCATCATAGAGCTCTATCACGGAGGACCTGTATCCTGCTGCTATAGTTTTGGCATCTTCAGACCAGGCAACACTAGAAGTATAGTCATCACCGCTGTTGGCCTCGGATACCAACGAAATTTTACTACTATCTGCATTCCATAGGTATAATTTTTTGTCCAAAGCAACAGCAAGAATGTTGGTTCTTCCCCAATCCATGACATTGAGATAGTAATCATTCCTTATATTAGGCGCATCCAGAATACGGGATTCGTGCTGCACATCAGCATACACATGTAAGCTTGCGGATGCAAAATTAAATTAAAAAATTTGCACTTGTAAATAGAGTATAATTACGTAAAGATGATATCAAACAAAAATCCATGATCTAAAACCAGAGAAGATATATCTAAAAAAAAATCTCGAAAACTCAAGCTTGTGATTAATCAACTTGCACTTGTACCGGAAAAGAAAGTGTTAATATGGGAAAGTAAAAATTAACAGCAGAAATTTTAACCTCGGGCATGTCATGATGTACCTTAGGGAACTGTCGTAAGGGCTTATGATCTGAGATATCCTCATCACTACGTCTCATCTCATTAATCATATGGGGTGATTGCGATTTTCTACTCGATTTGGGGCTGCCCCTGAAAACCAACATCTGAAATGGCCTTCCTTCAACATCTAAAGTCAGATTTTCCAACTTCTTTTGATATGCAATCTGGTTTATATTCAAATGAGAGCAAGAACTGGTAGTCATTCATCCATCTATTGAATCAATTGCGGTGCTATAGTATATCATCATTTTTCGTTGATAATTTATTTAGAAACAAAAAAATGTGAACCCTTCTTCTGATTAGCTTACATATCAAACATACAAATTTCTCGCCTCCGTGATAAAAATTCTCACAAGTTCAAAAATCCTTATTACCAGAAAATTTCTTCAGATGAACCATCTTTTCTAACGCAAAATCAAATATAAATAAATTCTCATTTGCTTTCTCATCACGTAGTCTACTCGTCTCGTTCTGCTCATCAACATGACCAAAAATAAAAATACCATCAAATACCCACAATATCAATTCAAGAAAACGAGAAGTCCTAATTTGATAATGAATGATTAAATTTTTTTTAAAAAAAAAACTCAACTCTGAAGTTAGTCTCCTTGGGACCTGCATTATTCCTGGTTGTCAATGCACCGTGCGCTTGATCAAGATCCATCAGGCTCCTATTCGGTATAAATCTATCTCCCTAAAAACAACACAACTTTTAAAAAGAAGTAATGAAAGCAAGAAATCGTTACGAATCCCTTGATTATTCAAGAAATTTTTTTACTCAATCCGTACCAAGAAATCGTACTCCACAGGACTGTCGTGGAGGCGAGTAGGCGAGTACCAGTCGGATTGAAGTCTCCAATCGTATTCACGATCCATCAGTTAAAAATTTCACAAACCCAGAAACTAAATCCAGAGAATGCACCAAAACATTTCGTTCATGCAATAAAACGTTTTGTTCATCAACTGTTAATGCGGTTCTTGAAGAGAATCACAGCATTTTTCTTCGACTTGTGAGAACGTCCGAACTTCAATTCTCTACTGCTGCCTCGCGCCAAAAATATGGGTGGCCTTCCCCATATATATGATGAAGACTGGCCTTGCCGTTGGTGATATTGAAACCGTTGGGTAAAAAATTTGGGACGCGACCGATAAATAGGAAATATTTATATATTTAAAATTCATTTATTAGTATTTTAAATTAAATAATGTCATCCCGAAAAAGAATCTAATAATATTTGAACTTGGATACATAGACGTTGAGGTAAACAGTTCCACAAGAATTTTCAAAAAATGATCAAGCGTTTTAATGAATTAAATTACAATTTTATCATGCAAAAATCACTATTATTTTGATAATCTCAACATATATAAAAGAGAAGGACTCGCCATATATTACGGTAAATGCACTGAATCAAGAATACCCCGGAGCATAATCATCGTCTCGAAAACTAATCATCAGAATTAAACAATCAGTTAAAAAAAAATCGAACTCAAATGTACGTCAAATGCAAATACAGCCGGAAATCACTGATGTAGTAGAAATAGATAACTAACAGGACACATGAAGATTCAAGAAAAAAAAACAGAAAATGAAACTTGAGAGAGACGGGAGGGTGGCGAGTATGAATTTGTGCTACCCCCGTGGAGTTTTAGTCTCTCTGAATATATCCTTGCTGATCCACTTCTCAATTGTTTTGATGACAAAGAAGTACTGTTACAAGGAGAAAATGAGAATCAAGTATCACTCCAATAAGACGTGGCTTTCTCTATGTGGCAAGATGGGATATTATCAATGTTATCGAAATCTTCTGAACCAAATATGCAATTTATCTTGGGTCATGTACATCAATTAGAGATGGATTCCGCATAACAAATTTAACGATTGTTTGATATATGTCTCATTTGTGTGCTTATATAGAACAAGTGTTGGAACATCACTTACTTGGAATGCTACAATGACAGGGATGAATAGCTTTCCTCTATCATTCGCATTTGGTCCTTCAATCAGCTTCTGATCAACAAGGATACTCTTCTTTCCATTTAAGGTAATTTCGGTGATAGTATGAACCAAATTGGGTATCCAAGGAGAACCACTTGGGAGGATCTACAATGCAGATGAACAATTTACGAACGTTGGCGAAATAGCGAGACTTTAAACAGGAATTCTAGAGGAAACAAACCGACCTTCTCGTCGTACTCATTCTTGTTACATCTCCCACTATTCTCAACCAAAGCAACTGGAATGGCATAGTTCTATTGAAAAAGGCAGCAAAGAACTAAAGTGAGATCACACCTGCTGACATCTCAATGTATTTCAAACCATTAAATGAATGAATTGCTAAATCTTGAATTGCTTTCATTTGATAATTAGTGAAAAAAAAATGCATGAAATTTTAAAACGTTTCAGAACCCAATAGAGAAACATTTGACCCAAATAGTCCTCTGTCCTCCAGACACACTAACTATTACATAGCACAGTATGTCCATCAGTTCGATTTCTTCAATTGTAGTAATGAGATTCACTTCAGGTAAATGATGGAAACAATTTTTCCTTTAAAGAAAGAAAATAGAAGTATGGTCAGCGTAAAATTTAAGCATACCTGAGCTTCCGTTTTACCAATCCTAGCTCCTTGTCGGATGCATTTCAAGAGAGACTCCGATCGTCTGGAAAAGAACTCCTCATAACTCAATAAGTCTGGAGGAGAGAGCTGAGCATGTGTGAGGACAACCATTGATTTTTGCCATATATCTTTGCCAAAACCATCAGCAATGGCTTTCACGATCTGTTTGTCCAAATTATCCACTCTATATGCATCCAAACGATCCACATAAAGCAGAACATCTATTGTCTTGTTCAAAAGAAACCTGCCCAGAAAGCTACAAACAAATTTATCACATCAAACTCAGATATTATTGCAGAATCATAAACCATCGTTAGCCACTAATATATGCTAATGAAAACCTTTTAATGGTCTCGAGCACTTGGTCGCTGACATATCCTCCCTCAACAAGCCCTGGGGTATCGATGATGTTCAGAGTAAATCCTGATCGTGATCGTGAAACAATCACGGGCCTAGGAGTTTCCGACTGAAACAAATGGAATGCATGCCACAAGGATTACATTATCCTTAAGACCTCAAATAATGAAATAAAAAAGCAAACAAAAACCACAGGCAGAGAACCACTATATACCTGAAAAGCACTAACTGTGACAACTCGTTCCCCAACAATCGAATTGACGGTGGAAGATTTTCCAACACCACCTTTCCCCATCACAAGGATTGTCAATGTATTGACATTCTACAGGAAATAACAAACAGCGTTATTGCCATGGATACACCTTATACATCAAGTACTTATAAAAAAGACCACCTACATTTTCTGAGAGAAGTAAACAGAAACATACAAAAAAAACAGAGGACTCATTCTCAAGCTTCCAACCATTGTTCTCGATAGCTAACTTGGTGTCTTTTGAGAGTCAAGTCAAACAACTTTACAGAATTTTCATTCGAAATTTGAATATTTTTCTATTAATTGGTCACCACTACTTGTTCTCATTTTGATTCATAGTCAACAATATCTTCCCGCTTTTCATGGGGACCAAACAGGTAGAACCAAACAATCTTAATCTTATTTACTGCCATAAATGGTACTCAAGAACATCCATCAACCCATGAGAAAAAAGTGGAACCTGGTTCTTTAACTTTGACAACAAGTCAACCAATTTCTCCTGAGTTGCTGCAGGAAACTGCTGAATTGCAGTCCATTCTCTAACTAGCTGCACCGCCATTTCCACTGAAAACCAAGAAAAAGAATTTCCCGAATCAAAATTTGCTAGGAAAAAAAAACTCCCAAGAGCACATAATCAAAAGGTAGCCAAGGACAAAAATAGTAAATCTTTTATGAATTTGAGACAAAACTCGCTTAAGAAACAACAAAAAAAAACTTTTGAATACATAACACAGGATAAACTGAAAAAAGACAAAACATAAAAGAAACATCAGAAAGGCGGAGAAAAAGACTTACACAGTCAATTGACTCAATTACACAACAAAATCTCAGATGAAAAATAGGATAATTCAAAGAAAAAGGAAGATTTAAGAGAACCCTATTGAGGGAATACCTTATCTATCTTCGAATTCACCGCCGCACCAACTTTATCTATCTGTCTAATGAAGAGCGTTCAGCGAACTTGGAAGCTCCTTAGCCCTCAGGCTCCTGCGGTACGAATTACATGAAAGGACTACATGTTAAATTACTACATCATCCTTTCGAGTTAACCTTAATCACGGAATTGAATTTAGGAAAACAAGATCATCTAGACTAGACCAGCCATCTTTTTTTTATTACAACACCTCACACGTATATTTTCGCGAGACATTTATTTTCGTGTGATATATATTTAAAGTAAAAATTAATATTTTAATATAAAAATAAATTTTTTTTATGAATCTAATAAAGTTAGAGATTGATATCACAAAATTAAAAAGTGAAATTTTTTGTCAGTATCTTTTGTGAATCATTATACGTTACTAATTAATTATTGGTTAAACATACATTTTTGAATAACTGAATTTTATGTCAACATCAGTAATTTTATGTCAACATCTTATTAATCGGATTCTTCATAAATCATTTGGCCTCAATTAAAAAATAAATAATCTACTCTAAAACAAATGTATAGAGAATGTTTGAGATCGTGATAAATACTCCCACCACGTCACAAAATATACTTTAAGAAATAAAAATAAATAATAATACCAAAATGTATAAAGAATGTTTGAGATCGTGATAACTTAATATTTTATTATTTTAAAGAGTATTTTTTCCATTAAGTTAACATAAATTTAATACGTAAAAAAAATTGTGTTTCAACCATTTTCTGTACATATACCTTAAATTAATATAAAAAAATAAAATTTATTGTATATATTTTAAAAAATAAATGAGGGATATTATATCATATCCAATAACTTTCCCTGATAAAAATATGATCAAACCATGACACTTTGATCGATATTGAAATTAAATCGTTATAAATATTTATAATTTTTAGTAAAACAACAAAAGATCGATCATACGTATGTCTTGTTTTTAATAATTAAATAATATTCAATTTATTGGTGATCAGATAAATTTTACAATATACATAATCAAGAATAGAATTTCAACATCAGAATTAAAATTTCTAAAAACAAAAAAGCATATGATCATATTTTATTTCATTGTCATCGTAATGCTTGTACTTTTAAAAAAATATAAATTTATGATTTGATGATTAATAAATTTACATAAACATCATCTAAAAAATAATTAATTTATAGAAATTATTAATTTGATAAACGGCTCAAATCGATATTAAGAAAAAATATTATTTTAACAAAAAATAATTATTATTTTATTAATTTATCGAAATTATTAATTTAACAAATCAGCTCAAATGGAGCATCTGCAACTTTCAATTCTTATCACGCAATGCATGCAAGAAACAGCAAACAAGAAAAGGCAGCAATTTGCACAAGATTCCAGGCTACTTTCCCACATGCATTCAACCAATAACACCCAGCAAGCTCACTTGAGAGCCTTGTTACGAAAAAACATCTACAACAGAAAAATGACATTAAATCTGAATCAGGGCAAACCACCCCACAAATTCAAAGCAACAGAAACGATGGATCTAACAAGGCATAGTACGAACTCTACTATTCCCCCTTTGTGGGGGTATAACAAACTAGACGCCAACAATCTTCGTACATAAAACAGCAGACGACCAGAAACCAAGGTAGGATTGTAAAATGATACATTTCCAGAAATGGAAACATACGAGTGGTGAGTGGTCGGTCGCGTGGTAACCAGTCAACTTAGCTGCCTTTAGTTAGACCACACGTGAACCAGGCCAAGCCTATTTCCGGTGTAGATCTCGTTACGATCTTCATCGTAGAAAAGAGCCGTGATGTCCTCAAGTGCGTCTGCAACAGCACTTCTGAGTCTTGAATTTTGGACACGCTTTCTTGAGTTGCAATTTCTTCCACGGCAATTTGCACTGCAGTTGCAGTCATCTGCAGGAACACTGTCGCCAGCCTTTATTTTCGCAAGGCACTTTCCGGTCAAGATGTTGCTGATATTGATCGACCCCGCTGCATTGAAAGAGTGAGACAGACATCAGGTCGCCATCAAGAACTAAACATTATATGCTCGGCTCTGGCAGATTCACATTTTTCAATTCATAAAAAATGATAAAAATGAACTTTTTGAAATTTTCAAAGAAAAGTTGAAGCAACACCCTGAAAGGCACATTTTCTGGTTGCTTAATATCGAATTTCTCAACAAAAAAAAAAAGGCTACAAAAAATCAATTATTTCAAAGGACGTTTTTTTTTTAAATATCAAAAAAGGCTTTTAAAAAAACAGTTCCTCCTTCCAAATGTGATTGTAGAAACGGTTTAACTTGATGATTTTAAATTCAAAATAATATAATTTTCTCCGTGGCATACCATTTCCATCAGCTAATGGCTCATCCGAATTGCAATATGAAATGATGAGGTCTTGATCGCTGGTGATATATATATTATTGGTATTGCAATCAGGATGTGATAATAAGTGATCCTCAAACGACGTCACAAGCTCTCCCCTGAAGTTCCAAACAGACACGGTTCTATTTCTGAATGTCAGGAACAATTGGTTCTCATACAGAAATATAAACGCAGACGGTGTCATGAATTTAGTGCTGCTAACTTCTGTTAACTCGGAATTACGGACCTAAAGAAAGAAGTCGTCAGATTATGAAGATAAGAATTAAGAACGTCATTGTAGATTATGCCTAAATAACTTACATCAAGAATCTGAAGGTTCTCATTCTCTTGCTTGACAAGGAGCTTCTCGTTGAACTGTTCGATGAAATCCACCTTCTTGTTTCTATGAAGGAGATGACTGAAAGACTTGAGAACAGTTCCATCCTCTATTGATAGAATCTTCAAAGGAACGCCACCACTAGTTTTCGTAAATATCAATAACATGATTCCTGGGCTATTTTCCAAAGTAAGGTATTTGTCTCAGAAAAAATAAATTATACATCAACAATCCGACATAAATCCAATCAGAATGAAAAAACATATACAACACTTTTAAATCCAGAAGATCTTCTTGACCATGTGCATAGACAGACATTTTAGTGCAGTGAAAATGATACCTGATCTTAATCTCTTGAACATTTTCATCAGAAATTGAGTACAACATTGTATAGTTTTTCAAGTCAAATACCTTGTATATACTGAAAACAAAACTCATAATTAGCAAAGCAGCACTAACTATTGAAATTTAAGGGGGCACCTTAGAAGGTTACCACAAAGAGATTGTTGATTACTTACCTATCTTGTGCAGAATAGGTAAGAACTTTTCCATTTACATCATCAAATTCCACAAAACCGGGCCACTTCAATGATTCAGACTCGAATAGAGGAAAACCAGCATCAGGTTTACCCCGTCGTATGTATCTGAAGATGCCACATACCCAAATGAGAAAGAGCATAAGGATGAATAGAGATCACCAGTAAATAGTAAAGGAATTCCATACTCAATCCTTGTGGTTCTGCATTTTAGGGAACTAAAATTATCAGAAGCGTAGACTGAAACAGTGATCAGAGAATCATTATTCTTGTTGTAGAATAAGCTTCGAATAACTTCATCTGGACTGACATTGAGAAAGCATATCCTCTGGTCGGTCTCTGCATCCATCAAGAAATGTTCATTAGCATTGATTTCAAGAAAATAAAAGGAAAAAAATCCATATAAGTACATATCATCGTCATTTATATTAAAGAACACCATACCTCGACTAAATGCTGCACAAACACCAGATTGGGCAAGAGCAAACACAATATCACGAGCAGCAACTATTTCAATAATTTTTGATCTCTTTTTCAGAAATGGCAACATCGAGGAACAGTATCCCTTGGGATCATGAGTATCATATTCTTCCTGAAACAGATAATATACTCGATAAGCCATCATAATAAGCATATAACGGGTAGTTGCTTAACTTAATCTAGCAGATCTATTATACCGAACTACAAAGGTAGAGTATTGATATACATTCTTCAAAATTATTAAGAAATCAATAATTGTCCAATCACTAGGAAGAAGCACAGCCTTCTTTCGAGACTACCTCTCATTCAGTTTTCCATCATCAATACCCCTCTGGCCTCCTTGAGATGCCAGTGTCCAAATCAAAACTCTAGAATTGTTCAAGACCACAGCAAAATCAAATCATCTTTATCCAAGTTGCACCTATTAAGCTTTGGAAGATTCTTTTGGTGGAACTAGTTGGAAAAGTGACTGGGAAGGTAGTTTGCCCCATAACGGAAATGGCAGGGAGATTATAGTAGGTATCGCTACCATTCCTGCATGTATATAGATGAACTGGGTGCAGAGCTTTTGATGAAGTGGTAGCACGAAGACATTAAGGGTTATGGAGTTGTTTCTTTAAGTTACTGTTGTCCTGTTTGGTGTTTAGTTCTGAATCCCACAAAGTAATAAATGGTGGGATCTAGGCAAAGCACGAAAGACAGGCTCACAAGCTAGATGAAAAACATAAAAAAAAGGTCAAATTTTTTTTAAATTCTGAGGTCCATAAAATTTGTTACCAGCTAATACTTTCCATAAAACACAGCAAATGTTTAAACCCTTGCAAATTCAAGGAACATTCCAAAAGCCAGTTGGCAAATGCGTCCACAAGACTGTCTTTACTTCTCCCTAAAATATAAATAACACTCTCTGACTCTCAGATCTCTCCCTATATCCATGGATCATCAGAAAACAGCTAATTTATCAATGAATTTTGCTTTAAAGGTTAAAAATTAGAAGAAAAAATGTTTTAAGACTCAGCATCGTGAATCCGAATAATTTGTGAGCAAGCTGCATCTAATTCTTGGAATTATTTGTGAGCAAACTGCATCTTATTCTCTATACCAAAAATTAAAAAAATACCAGCCATCTATCTTTAACATACAGATCTGAGTTCATTAGTCATATCAGGATATACATTTCCGACGAGTTCTATCAAAAAACCTAGATAAACCTACATGAAAACCAAAATTTTCCATGCTGCAACTTTCAAATACAAATCAGAAATTTCACATCTTCCATAAGAAAAATATAATCTGAAATAATTTAAACCCAAACGAAAAAGGAGCAACCAACCAAAAAAAAAAAAAATCAGATATGGCGAACTTAAGCAAATGAACCTGCAAGCGAATGTGGCGGAACCGCTCTTGAGCATCACTCATACTGAAACCACGATCACGTTTTGAGGAAATCTCCCTTCTCTGCAGCTTCCTCACGCTGTTAACAAGCACATCAAACCCACCGCGGGGCCGCTTCTTCGCCACCACTCGTCTCCCACGACATGGCCTAGGAGTCGCTGTTATTCTCCTTCCATCCATCCTAGATTATCAATCAAATCCAAACCCTTCTTCACAAAACCAAGAAGGAATTATTCACAAGCACAAGACACAAACACAAACCCACATATCAATTCAAATTTAAAAAACCCTAATTCTCCAGACCCAGAAAAAAAACAGAAAATACAAAAAAAAAAAAAAAAAAAACNAACAGAAACCAGAAATAAACTCAAATTCTCCCTTTCTCCTGGTTTTCGAAAGACTCCCTCCTCCTCTTCACACACACACATACGTGTAGGTTTGAACCCGAACCCTATACTAGACTTTATGAAATTCTCCCTCTACAAACAAACAATCTTGTCTCTGAAAAAGGGTAAAGGAGGAAGAGAAGAACAGCCCTGCTCGGAGAAAAACCTATATACCGAGCGAACGAGAGTCGAGACAAAGAGAGAAAGAAACGTGTCGAATTTGGAAGAATTCGTTGCCCGACTGGAATTCAAATCCAGATTGCGAAACCTGACGGTGTAATAAGTTGCTTTTTATTTTTTTTCCGTTTTTGTCTCCATTTTCTCAATTATTTCTTGGGTTTTCATTAGACCGTTGTAAAGTTATTTAATTTCAAAATAACAGCTGTTTGCAAATAAATAGAATTTGTATAAATATATTTTTAGGGTCAAATTTCTATATTTCTTAACTATTTCATTTTTTATAATTCATATTTTATATAAGAAGCTTAGTTTGATATAATTTATTTTAAACTCGATGGATTATGAAATATGTATAAAATAAAATATAGATTATAAATCATTATATGAAATATTTATAAGTCTAATCTTTTGTGAAATACATTACGTATAGTTAGACACAGTTTGATACAACTATACATATTTGTTTCATCTTCAAGTTCTAAAAAATATAAAGATAAAAGATTTATGTTATTTATATACATTGATTTATTATCTCAACATCATATATTTTTCAATATTCTATCGTACGAACAAAACAATTTCTTAGAACATTACCGATTGTCAACTTATAAAACTCAAATAAGGTTAGGTTCATATAGGTTTCTAGGCTTATATTTCAATGGATTTTAACAAATTTATGAAATTTTGGTTGATTTGGTTAGTTGTGTCAATTTTTAGTTAAAAAATCAATCAATTTGGTATTTTTTTACAAACGACAAACTTTATATGAAATTTTAATATTCTTGTATAGTAATCCAGTGGAATATATTTTTCAAAGAAATTTATTGTATCGAATTTATCTCTTATTACTTTTTAAGTTTTCTTACAGATTCACTCTATCTTACAAGCCGTGGCGGAGCCACATGGTAAGACACTCGGGTTTTAGCTCGGGTGGCCCAATTTTTTTTAAAAAAATTATATGTAAATTTTGTATAATTTTGGATTAATATGATACTAGTATAGGTAGATCAGTTTAAAATATTAAAAAGTTATAGAGTTTAAAATTCTAATCTGGGTAGAGCTATATTCTTGGCTCCGTCTCAGCTTACAAGGTAGGGAAATTGGCAGGATGATAGTTCAAAGAATGTAAGGTTTGCGTTAATGATATTATTTGTAACTGATATTGTCTATATATAAGTTGTAAGTAATTATATTACGAGCTTAAAACGCATTAAAGTTCAGTTTTCTGTTGCAGAATGCTCACTAGCATAGGTGTATGTGACATTGCTGCAATCTGTTCAGACAGAGAAAGGTAACTTCCATGGAATCCTGCACAGTTTTACAGTGTTGCAGATAACGAAACCCAATTCTGTTAACTCCAATACCTTCACAGGTTATTTTTCGGAGCATGTGGATTTGGAGACGATACACTAGAATCCACGACAATGATGTATACAAGAACGCCTGTCATACCTTTTGTAAAAATTGATTTGGCTAATATCGACTATATTTTCCAAAACACTGTCAAGTTTTAGCCATTTTTATTCCAGTGATTATGTTTGTTAATTTGCTCGAATCATTGTCCAAGAATTATGTTTCATATCTTAAAGTCACAATATGGAAAAAGGCTGAGAGATTATGTCAGTCCAAAACTTTGTTTACGAAATGAATGGATTCCATATTTACTAATCTCACATGACGCAACGTAGCTTGAATTCAGCTAAACTACCAGCTTCGTTAAAAAAAATGTCAATAATTTCTTGGTAACAATATCATCATTGACAAGGAAACTTGTACCATTAGAAAGACATACATGCAAGTTACTTATGAACTACTACCTTTTGTCAGAGACCTTTAAGGTCCATATACATTTTATAGGGACCAAATTGATGAGTGAATATATACACTAGAAGATAAATGCTTGCTCCAGCAAGTTAGCTCGATCGAGGTCTGGTTTCAGTTTTGAGAAATTTGATACATTCTTGCTGCACCATCAACCCTCCATTGGCCGGATCGAAGCTGCACCTGTGGAAACTGATGGTGGACTCGACAGGAAAAGGAAGTAGCGCGTGAGGCCAACATATTAGGAGAGTTCAAGAATTTGTGTTCAACATGCTAAATTATCTTATATTATTTTTCACATATTTTACTAGTGGAGAATCAGGACATGGGTTGCAGAATAACAAATTTATGAAACTTGATAGGATTGCAGCGATTAGTGAATAAACAGTGCTCTTACCTTCCATCCATGCCGACGATAATGACAGAGTTCTGAGAACTGAAAGCTGCAATGAATTGAGTACATTCTGGCAAGTGTAACTGAGCAAATGACCATTCAGAGCTGAAATATTTAGGTAAAACCCCTGGAGAAGTTAACAAGCAATCAGTACAATAGATAAATACACGAAAATCAGACAAAGAATCACAATTTTGACCAAAATGGAAATGTGTTGTAAGAAATCAGGTAAGCTTGTTGGTAAAACTTAAGCTGGATATGTAGAAAGCTGACGGCAGAAAATTCAATCCTACTGGGGGTGCAGAGCATCAATAAAGGCAGTTGGACCAGCTGCCTCCATTGAAAAGTGTGGTTTGCCCTTAGTATGTAATCGTTAACCAAGGATTGTCTCCAGCCATGTGTAGGGTTGCCTCCATTGTATTATGTGCCCCCGTAGAATACATTTATTAAAAGTAAAGTTGTAGGAAAATATGCATTCTAGTTTGAAGATTTTTGGTTTGATTTTAATTAAATTAAATTAAGTAGGATTCTCATGATTATGTTAAGGTTTTAATTTGGTATGTTTTCTTGTAGATTTACAGACAGATTTGAAGTTTTGCATCCACATTCATTAACTTTCTAGTGAGCTAAACTATAAACGAAATTGAAAATTTCTATCACAGTTACGAGGGAAAAACACACATGCATACACCAAAATATATTACAGTTATGAGCTTCCAATCCCATGCATGCAATCACACTGTGGTGTGAAAGGAATACTTGGGCAATCATTAGAGTAACTAGATACGCGTGGGAAAACCACTTTTTTTGTAAAATCAAATCAATCTCAACATACCAATCAAGGCACTCTACCAAGTCAGTCAAGACTTAGCCACTCATATCAAAGAGTTTATTGAAAAAGAATGGGATTCAATTGCATTACCTTTCATGAAAGATAATGATGAGCCAGGATTAGCACCAGTACTTGGAGAAATTAGGGGTTCAAGGGAGTTTGAAGAATTCTGACTAAACAAACTCGTAGCAGCAGCGGAATCAATTGAACTGTCCTCACCCACCACCCGCACCCTGAGACTAAATAAGTGAACGGTACCTTTGTCACTCGAGACGGCCAACCATTGTACATTTGGGGATAAAGCAATACTGTATACATCTGCTTTGTCTACCCCCCTGCGTACCTGTAACAATCATTACAATGAAATAAGAAGCCTGTAAAAATGAAACATAGCACAAAAAATATTCCCATAATCGGAGCACCAGTATCCAGAAAATGAATAGACTCCATCCCTGATCTCACAAAAGAAAGGATGCTCCTTGATAATATGGTGTTTGAATATAAATTATTGGTAACCCCTGGGCCCACTCACAGATTACTTACACAAAATTATTGCACCAGACAAATGTCAAATGTAAAGTGAAACCCTTCTATATCATACTATCTTGAATTTTTCCTTCTCTCTGTTTAGCATATTTTCATTCAAACCAAAAAACACTGGCATGATTAGTGCTTCTACCTTGTAAGTGTGAAACATGTCATTGAGTATATTTCAGTTAAGATGTTTGCATTTATCTTGCACAGAATTCGTTCGCGTGAGTTAAAATGTTTCAGTCTATGACTCAGTTTATTCCATTTCCTTTTCGAAACACTTAAAAAATGTTTATTTTTGTTTTATTTCTAAATTAAGATACGCTATTCAACTCGTCTAAATTATATAACAGGAACGAGGAGTACAATCAGCCTATCAAACCATCAGTCATGCCTTCAAAACTGACAACTCAAAACCACATCCTTTTGCAACCTTAATGTTCGTATGATAAAAACATCCCACTTGATAGTGGATAGATAAATTGAACTGAAGTTTCTTAATGGAAATACCTTAGAACTTTCACAACAAACGTACTTCAATATTTGTTTAGCATATTGACAAAGACTTGTAAAAGCATAAAGAAGAGATCGCATTTCCACAAAGTTGTGAAAGTTTGTGAGTAGCAGTGGGAAGGGAATTGTTCCCACTTTTCTGTGTGTAGCAGCAAGGGGAAAACCGCTTAGAAAGGATTAAAACAAGAAGGAAAACACAAAGCCTAAATAACACAACACCGAGCTTGATCAACAGTATGTCTATTATTCTGACATGACATGAAAGAAAAATCCATAAAGAGAAACTCGGTTACAGAATTACATAGCTCTAAACTCTGCACATTTTCCACAAAAATTCAGTAACAATTCCTAGTTTGATCATGGAAATGTGTAACACAAAGGGTCGGTACTTATTGCACATGTTTTAATTACATCGTGTCATGCATCTACTGCCTTAACATACTCGAGAGATTCATAAAAACCTATTACCTCCTGTAATCGAGTTCCATCCATTGTGTTGAAAATTCTTATCAGAGTGCCTCTCATGCTTGCAGTGGCAAGAAGTAGCCCATCCATGGTCAAGGTCAGACAAGAAATCTTAGAATCATGAGCATCGATTAATTTTGTCATATTCAGACCAAAATGTTCTATCCGAATCTGTCCTCGTCGCAGACCTGGGCAAGCCAACACAGATGTATTAAGGTGATGTGACAGGCAGCAAATTCCCCGGGGATTTGCCAAGGTCTCTATTTGACGAAGAAGTTTCAGATCCATAAAATTATAAACATATATCTTGTGCTCAAGAACAATGACAACACGATCCCGTCTTAGTTTAACTGCACGAACCTCAGATCTGAAGGAAAATTCACAGATGCACAGGCTTTGATGATCATCCCATAAAATAACTTTATTTGGAGGGTATTGAGCATTGGCCTTACTACCAACAAGAGCTAAAATATTGCATTGAAACAACATTTCAACTATCTTAAATCCACCACTTTTTAGATCACGCCTGAAGGTTTCTTTGAAAGGATCACAATTGTATATACGAAAGCCATGACTCGTGCCAGCGGCAAAGCAACCATAATCCTGATTCCATGACACGGAATATAACTCTGTGTCATCATTGTCATGGAACTCCGAATCAGACTGGATAAGAGGGCCAGAAACCACGCTTATAGATGCATCATGACCGCCATATCCTGCAGGTGGAAATATCCCTCTAGATGTTGAAACAGAAGATGTCATGGTAGATGAGTGAACAGTCATCAGCACTACAGCAGCAAGAAGTGAATAAATATAAAAACTTAGTTGAAATAAATATACATTAAACACAAGAAATTTCAACTATAAGAGTTCGGTTAAGTGATCCACCACTTATAAATGACAAATCAGCAATGTGTGTTATTAATAATCAATTACTTGGACTCTATTTAATCAACATGGAAAATGTAAGCAAACTTCTTGATTGGTTCTCACTTCAGGATTGTAAGGCGTGAAAATTCACAAATTTTTCATTTCTTAATTAGTCAAAAAAGGAAAAATAAAATAAGTCTAGGCAACATTCAAAAAATGTAGAAGATCAATCTTCTGTAATTCAATAAAAGGCCACGGCTTCAATCCTGGCATGTTATTTAAGCAGCATGAACATTCACTTGTTTTTCCCATGCTATAAATACAAAGATTGTATTATTTAAGACAAACACGACTATAAAAGAACCAGAAAACACAAACAAGATCTCATATCCAGGAATTCATTTCATTTTTCCGTAAAATAAAAAAAAAAAAAAAAAAAAGATTGATAGATACAATCAGCTGATACACTATTCGAGATCAAAGTCACCGAAAATTAAACAATCACGATCGATAATTAAAATCAGAAAATGAATCAGATGATGACTTACGAAACTCAATCGCTGTAAAATTATGGTAACACGCCGGTATTCCATCATGATTTCACCATTATATTACGAAACCTGCATTGCCATTTATGATTTAAAAAAAACAACAAGAAGAAAATTGCTCTCCATTTTCAGTCAAAACCCCTAAATACTGACATCGATACGATTACCGCAGCACTGAGAACATGCAAATTTGCAGCGCTTCACCAGCGGTTGCTGGACTTAGCATATTTGCAACGACATTCGTGCAGTGAATGGGAAATTTAAAGTGAGAAAATGAGTGGGACACGAAAATCTGATGGTTGATAATGAACCTGATTTTGTTTTTTACATTTTTGTGGGGCCTACAATGGTTAAATAAAAAAAATAAAAGGAACTTTGATAGGACTAGGATTTTATATAACAGGTCTATTGTTAGACGGACTCACGAATTTTTATTTATCGATATTCACAATAAAAAATAACTCTTAACATAAAAAATAATATTTTTTCATGGATGACTCAATTAAGAAATTCGACCTATGAAATTGATCCGTGAGACCGTCTCACAAGAATTTTTATATTTTATATAACTCTACATTTTTGTGGGGTCTACAATGGTCAGAATAAAACGATCTTGGTACATCATCAAGAATCTGAAAAAAAATAAATAAGGTTATATAACTTGTAAATTCTATATTCATCAACTTCCAAAGCCAAATTGAACTATGAAAACCTTGTTGTGCCAAAAGATGAATATTCAGAATTCTAACGTGAACAATACTCCAATTTATAATTTATCAAAGAAATGAAACCAACTGATGTCATTGCTCTCACGTAACAAAATATTTACAATAGAAAAAACAAGCAGAAAAGAAATTACATTCAAATGGACTACTATCCAAATTTGTTCACTGGAATAATACAATACCAACGTAAAACTTGACATTTCAAAAAATATGTATATTCCGTTGATATAGAATAAAAAGAAAAAAAAAACAATATACACAGATGTGGAACTCCAATGGTCCTTTGATCCATCATAGTTCTCAAGTTTGGATCAAACCCGTTCGTCGAATGACAGAGATACAAGTATAAAGACAGCATATAGAGATATTTTTCAGTAAATATGCTTTCTTAGAAATTGTCAAAGATCGACCTCACAGATCTTGTTTTTGCAGAACACCTTAAATTCGACATGATGGGCTTCGAAAATGTTATTGTGGATTTCAGGATCACGTTAGGGGATTAAAACAACTGGAAGAGGAGAGTAGTTGATCCATCCCCGTATGAACGGAGATCAGCAGGTCGAACCAATGCCCTGCATAAAGGGCAAGTCCTTTCTCTTTCGAACCTGAAAGAAGAAACAGCACTGAGATAAATGCTGAGGAGGTCAGTTCTAACTAATTATTGAGGTATTCAAATCTACCCTTATTATTTCCCTTCACGAAGGTGGTCACTCAAAAAGTCTCTTGCTTTAACATATAACATAACGGGAAAACCTCTCTTGCAGTTTTTGAGGAAATAGCAAGGGAGGACTCCAAAACGACAAACACAACTAAGGAATGATTCTTGTGTCTGGCGGAAATTTTGATTGAAAGCAGATACACAAGCATGATTCCATAATTCACGACTGATTGGCTCATACATGCATATCGCCAGGTAACTAAGTAAAAACATAGTACAGTCATATGAAAATGAAAATATGAGTGAAACTGTTTATATCCAAAAAAAATAATATGAATCGAGCACTGGTGGGAAAACACTACCATTCTGAAACACAGTCTTCACAGAATATATGTTTGCATCGTAACAAAATTGGGGTGTGCATCTTCTCCTGGCATATAGCACATAAATCTCCTGTCGCATTAACCTGAGAATAATATTTTAATTTTCTGTTAGTATGCAACGGATTTTATATGCCAAATTCGATGCAAAGCTAATACTGTGGCACAACTTGGGTGTAATGGTAAAGTTAGTAACGACAACAAAAAAACTTCGGGGAACAACTCATCAACCTCTAGCCATGTCCACTCAACTCAGGAAAAATAAGCCAAGTAGATCTGATAAATTATAATTTTATCAGTTCATCGTATCAATATTAGAAATATGGAAAGGTACTTTATGAGACGTTGAGCAGATTGAGCTCATTTGTTCAGGAAATTAATTTGAAAATGTGGATAAAGAAGCACAAGTTTTATCATGGTTGTTTGGCACAAACACAGAGCCAGAAACTGAAGCTACCTAGCAAATTTAGGAGTAGACAAAACCATTTCAAAGCTATAATATTTTAGATTTTCATAAGTGAAAGTTAAAGAATGGATGAAAAATATTAGGCCACCAGAAATATCCACCTGCTCTGATGTGGCATAAGACCCATAATGAATGTCCTTCCTAGTTAACGCCTTCAAAGCAGTAACAAAGGACCGAACCTGCAGAGCAAGAAGATAGAAATAGAGCCAATGTCCTCTTAAGGTTTTTGTTTTCAAGATTAAAGGACCAGACATAATGGGAAGATATACCTTCTCAACAATAGATGTAAGCTTGAAAGTTAAATACAGCCCTGTAGTCAGTGATGAAAAAAGACTCCCATACTCTTTGTTTAAAAAGAATCTATACCATATAGGGGTTGGTAACAGGGCACGGTACAGAAGCAGCATGTACTCAACCAGAGTTAACAGCTGACCCTGAATGATCAATATACTGTCATTAGATTCCGGTTCAATTCAATTATACATTAAAAGATTGTATATTAGAAGGGTATCATCAACTCAGGGAAACTGTTACCTGTCTACGAAAATTGTGGCCTCTACCATCCTTATAATACATTAACAAAGCCAACTTGAGGACCATAGCTGTCTGGCACACCATTGCATCTGGAAGTAACAAAAGAAAGCAAACATAAGCCATATTTTCCAACATAATGAACTCAAAAAAAAAACCACCGAACCACATTAATGGAAAAAAATACCCGTCCAAAGAAAAGGTTAACGAATAAGGAGAACAAATGACTAAAAAAAGTCGTAACAAAAAAACAAGCGAAAATTCACACGCATTGCCAGATTCTCATATTACAGGCCTACAGCAGATATCTGGTGATTAGAAAAAAGCGAGAACGCATACTGTGTGTGTGTGTGATGACAAGGGTAAGCTTTTCAGGCTCCATAGAATGAAAAGGAATGTGAGTCTAACACATAGCATTAGTAGCTACAATACTCCATAATTTATCAGGAAGTGGCATCTTACAAGCTATATTCGTTATAGGATGACGATTCAAACTAAAACTTCTTTTAAGTCCACAGTAAGTAGAGTGATCATTAAGGGACTCAATTCCTAAAAAGTTTTTCAGGAAAAGAAAAACAAAATTCATTTCCTAGTTGAAAAAAGAACAAGAAGAAAAAGGATGAGGTGAAAAACCATACCGTTTACCAGGATAATAAATATTGCATGCCAAAAAGGCGGGGTGCCTTTTGGAGGAATCATAAGTAATGAATAGTAAAGAACATCCATTCGATACCACCAGTAGATTCCAAAAACATGAAGCAAGAATACAAGGGAATAACCAGCAAGGACAGAAATCTTCCTCTCTCTCTGCAAAACCCAGCGTCAGTAAATTCTTCAGATTTGCATTCCAATCATCTTCTAAATTGGAGCAATGAACTAAAAACTTAGGGTATTTTTTGTTTTGTTTTGAGCGTTTCCCAAGATTTGATTTGAGAAAAAAAGTGAGTTTTTTGAAAAATGTATTTGGGAATTAAATAAATGTTTAGTTATGTTTTTAGGGAAAAAATTTACTCCGGCGGTCAAATCATGCAAGCCTTTATGAGGTGATTGATTTTTTAGTATTATGGAGAACTTAAAAATTGAAAAACATATCGTATTGTGCTACAATATAATACAATAATAGGTAATGATTGTGCTTTAGCTTTGAAATAGGTTTTTAGAAAATGAACTAAAAATAAGATAGTAGTGTTTTGGTTATCAAAGATTGGAAAATAGTTTCTGAAGAAAAACTAAACATAGTCTAAATTTTTATAACAAGGATTAATTCCTCAGAAAACAAAAATCACACCTTTAGTGCGGTTTGCTTCCGAAGAATGTCATTGGACTTGTACAAGACAGCAGTGATCCAGATAATACCAAAAAATCCTGATTGAACATACTTTGAAAAGTCAAGAATTGAACAAAAATTGTCTAAAGCGGTTTACATGTAGGTTTTAGAGACTTGAGAACAGATAACACCAGCTGTGAAATATCAATGGTATCACCAGTGTCATTTGACTCATTGCATAAAGAAATAATTGTTCTGTCGAGTACCAGAAGGGTATTTTAGGAGCCATAAAGAAAAGAGTATGATCACAAGGGACGGTATTAAAAACCCATTCAATTTCAGTCAAGTTGGAGATAATGCCTGACTTCCAATCGCTATTGATAAGACAGCAATAATCAGATGAACAGAAAAAGGTTTTCAAATACCACAAAATAACAACAGCAGCACATAGAATTGCCAAAACAGGATAAAAGTATTAGTTTTCACGGAGTGGAATTCACATTTGGTGTTTTCTAACCACGATCACTGAAGATTCAAAAATATAATTAATGTAACAGATTTCCCACATCATCCCAAAATAAAAAGTATGCTATCATTTGAATTACATCTTTAGTTGAGAGACGTCAAATCCACAGATATAATAAAATGCAAACCAAAAAGGCCGACTAGCACAAAGAAGATGTCACATCAGTAAATTAGAGCGTAAAAAATCCACAGCACGGATAAACTGAATTTTTTTCAAATGAGCAGAAGATATGAGTCGATGGCAGTAGCTCGCTCCACATCCTACAGTTACATATATCCACTTTCACAATACTCGAGGTTGAAAGTCATATTTGGTTAATATTACTCATCTATCTGCAGGTCCCTAATATTCAGGGAAAACAAGATAAGATGCAATACTGATCGATCTAAATAAGCTTAATACCTGCATCAAATACAAACCATTTGCAATTGACGTTGCAACAAACAGCAAACAATTTCCAGACAATTGTGAACAACTTTCCAAAGCCTATGACAAGACAAGCTTACCATAATTCACTGTAAGGTAATGCTTAAAATCATTTAAAATTAACATCTTTCTATAACATTTCCCAAAATATCTTTCACCCCAGGATAAAGAAGATAAACAAGCCATTCCAAAAAAGATATGTTCAATAAGAAATTGCTCTGCCGTCGAATGTTGAGATTCACAAGAAGACTCGATATAGCTCTTCGTCTCCTCAACAAAGTTTCTAGCTCCTGAAGTTCAGAGCAAGTGGTGTAAATGAGTCAAGCTCTGATAGAGCTTTCAAAATTTTAAAGGCTCGTGCCCAGGCTCATGATATTTTAGGTCAAGCTTGGGCCGCTCGTTGAGCTAGTTTTAGCCACAATTCAAATTCGAATACAAATACTACACTACATTATGAAAAAGTATTGGATCAATTTTTTATTGCAAGAAATTTTGACTTTGAAAATGACATTTATTAGTTTTGTACTTCATATGTATTAAAAGTATGAATAAAAAATAGTAACGAAAAGCTCTTGAGTGCTCAAAAAATTTCGAAAAAATATATACCAATTCGAGCTCGAACTCGAATCAAATGCCTATCGAGTAGGCTCAGCCAATCTTCCAATCCTTTTAGCATCTCCGGGCAACAGTAAACACATGAGTAGCCAGACAAAAAACACTAAAGTTCAAGAATACAGCTCATCTGAGAACATTAAAACACAAGGAAAATTGAAAATTTACCACAATGAATCCAATTATAATTCATTCATATAAAATCATCCATCAAACAGCACAAACAAACTAAAATACAAGCGAATCCCAATACAACGATTACCTTGAAAGTGTTGCCGGATGAAAACCACCAACAAAAGCAAAGAAAAGGGAAGAATCTGCTCAACCCACCTCGCCACCTGCTGTATGTCATATCTCTGATAAGCTGATGCCTCCCTATTCTGGTTATTATTGTTGTTATCATCACCATTACTATTACCCCCATTCCCATTAACCCCCTCGCGAGGAACCATAGACTCATCCGCACTCAATCCCACCCCCGACTCCTCCCCATTTTCACCACTATTTACAACCCCAACCCTATCTTGCTCACCAATTATCCGAATCGAAACTTCCCCGCGACTATTACTATTGTTGACAGTACCATCGACATCACCATCACCATCAATCGAACCAGAATTGTTCGGGCCCTGAATATTTCCAACACTCAGGTCATTGACCTCGCCAGACATAAGAGGACGCGCCTCCGAGTAAGGGTCATCGGGTCGGACTCTTAAAACCCCTGAATATTCCAGGAGCGATGAAATTGGAGACTGTAAGAGGCGGATAAAACGGAATCGAGGAGTTCTTGAGCTTCCTCCGTTGACACTCGATGATGAAATCGACGTTGAAGTATCCAAACTCGAAGCATCAAAATTTGATGTCTCCATATAGAAAAATTCTTGAAGATCAATCAAAAATTGACAATTTCTTGGAAAATTTTGGGTTGTCCCATTGAGAAATTTATCAGTTACGTAAATGCTTAAGAAATTTTCACAGAAGAAAAGTCAGACGAGCCAAGGATTAAACAGTGAGGTTTACCATTATTATCTTTTTAACAAATAGAACACGTTTTCCCGACCGTACATACTACACTAATTAATATACGATTATATTATTATATTAAATATTATTATATTAAATTTTATAATAATTTTAATTCGTAAATTATTTAAAAATGTTGATGAATTAAATTCTATAACTTTAATATGTAACATAAGTACTTCTCAAAATAATTTTTGAATGAATTCAGTCGATAGTTTAAAATTATTTAAATTAGTATTTGTGATATACCAAGTTATTTTATGTAGTTAATTATTAAAAATTTAAAAAGTATTTGTGTTTAAAAATTTATTAAAATTATTGATATAATATAATGAGTATATTTATATTTTAAATATTATTATAAAAAATATTATATAAAAATTGTTTATATCATCTTAAATAATACTTAAATTAGGATAACGATATTATATTGTTAAATTAGGCAAAAACTTGTGTGATACGGTCTCATGGGTCGTATTTGTGAGACGGATCTCTTATTTAGGTCATCCATGAAAAAATATTACTTTTTATGCTAAGAGTATTACTTTTTATTGTGAATATGGGTAGGGTTGACACATCTCACAGATTAAGATCCGTAAGACGGTCTCACATGAGACCCACTCGTTAAATTAACTTATTTATCTTGGATGAGTGAAACTATTTATCTAAAAAATCATATATTCTTTTGTCTATTAAATTTTTAAACAATAAATAAATATTTTTCAAAAATTAAATTTTTCGTTAGATTAATAAATTTTGATTAAAATTTAAATTATTTTTTAAAGTGTTTAAAAAATATTTATATTGAAATCTAATTAAGATACACAACAACAACGACAATAATAATAATAATAATAATAATAATTTATGAATAATCAATATATCAAAATTCACGACGACACTTTTTTAAAAGTTGAAAAATGTAATATTATATAAAAATATTTAATATAATATAGGTCAATGATGACTGAATAAATAAAAGTAACACAAAACTCAAAACTATAACTGAAATAAATCAAATAATATAACTCATGTAGACACTTAAATGTAGTTTATATTTTCAAATGATATAAAATTCAAATTTGAATTTTAAAAATTAAATTTAAAAACCTTCACATTTACTTTCTATTTGTTTTCGAATATTTAATATGATAAGTGAATACATTAATTACAACAAATATTTTTCACAAAAATTTTTGTGAGACGGTCTCACGGATCAATTTCGTGAGTCATATTTCTTATTTGAGACATCAATGAAAAAGTATTATTTTTTATGCTAAGAGTATTACTTTTTATTGTGAATATCGGTAGTGTTGATTCGTCTTACAATTAAAGATTCGTGAAAAACAGAGTTTTTGTGATATTTGGAAATTTTTTGTCAAAAAATTGCTAAAAAAATATTGGGTAGGTCTCTTGGTGACCAAGAGACCTACCCAATATTTTTTTAGCAATTTTTTGACAAAAAATTTCCAAATATCACAAAAACTCTGTTTTTATATAGATATGTATAGATTATAACTGCATATATTTAAATTATATATGTGATATGTTTGCTTATGTATGATATTTTTGAAAATATTAGTTATGGTTTGATTTAATTATTAATTTTACATATAAAATTATGGATAAATACCTGGTAATTAAAAAATGGTACAATCATAAATCCAATTTGGTCCCAAATCGCAATTGAGCGGAAAATGGAGGGCGAGAATGATTATTAATGTTTTATTCTTCATGTTTTAGTTTATTTCGTGTAGATATTTATTTTATGATTTATAAGTATTGGTATTTTTACAGTTTGGACCTTATCTTAGATTTATATTTATATTCAAATGGTATTTTTTATATGAGACGTAATTTTCAAAAATAATTTAAGTTACACTGTATACTCAAATACTTGAACGAACCGCGCTCTTTCATATACGTCAAGAGTCCATTGATGAAAAAGGACAGGGAAAGCTTGAACCCAGTTCCTATATTGATGACTATGAACGTGATTGAAATTTACGACGAGTTATATATTTGTGTATTGATAAAATCATTCATTTTTTCTTGAGATAGATGGTTTTCAGGGAAAAAATCAATCAACTATCATGTGTTTAATATTGGGTTTAGACTTTCAATCTTGTCATCAACAGTTGACTTTAATTAGTCAATTTGTAAATTTATAGCATCAGTAATATATAATTTGACCAAAACTTTTGAAATTGGAAATAAATATTTATAGCTTATTCTAATTAATTCAGATTTGAAAAATATGCAATTATAAATGATAATAAGATATTTGATTATGATATGAATATTCGATCCTCTGATGTGTATGAGGATGAAGATGAAATTAAATATAATAAATGAAGATGATAACGAAAGATACAGCACCATAACTAAACACGACTCGTTATCATCCTTAATTCTGATATCATAAATTATATATTATTACTTTTTTCGTTGTTTCCATAAATACAAATGCCCATCTATAATAATTACAGAATAGCCCACACCACATTAGATTCGTTTGGACTTTGGAGAACGACCATCGAGCTTGCCAAATACACTATTTCTCAACATGCTGGCAAACCCGGCCCGCCATGGATTGGCATTTGGCTCGTAATCCACTTGAGCTGCTTTGTGTAAGTCCGTCTTTAAATAAGTTGGAAATATGTCAATAATCCATTTGATGGGTCGGATCAACCCGACGAACCGAACTCGAATTGATAGCTTTAATTTTTTTGTGTACATATTACATGGTGATTTTAAATGAATTAAGAAAATATCTTTTTTTTCCCCTTTCCACTAAAAACATGTAGAGAAATTTGTTTTTGCGTCAAAAGCTGGAGACCCACACCTCTATTTTCTCATATTTCTTGCTATTTTGACATCCCGTTGGTCTTAATAATTCTCAAACCCTATACAAGCTTTTAAGAATGAGTGAGTATCTTGTGAGACGATCTTATGAATCTTTATCTGTGAGACAGGTCAACCATACCGATATTCACAATAAAAAGTAATACTTTTAGCATAAAAAGTAATATTTTTTTTCATAGATGACCCAAATAAGAGACCATCTCACAAAATAAGACCCGTGAGACTGTCTCACACAATTTTTTGTCTTTAAGAATATGGCATATTAATTTATTTTNCCGTCTCACAAAATAAGACCCGTGAGACCGTTTCACACAATTTTTTGTCTTTAAGAATATGGCATATTAATTTATTTTGATTTCTCAAACAATGTCCCCAATATACAAACATCGACAAAAAATTCGGAAAATTCGAAGAGTTGATTTACCTAATTTCACTAATTTGAAGTAGTAGTTTCCACCTTAAAATATACAGATTTGGAAATTATCAAAACAAATTGTAAGGATATTTGTCAATTCGAATTTCAAGCCTCTTTCACATTTAAATCGAAAGTGTGTCTCTTGTGATAAGGTCTCATATATATTTATTTTTATAACGGTTAACCCTACTCATATTTGCAAAATGAGTAACTCAAATATAATACCTGTCTCACAAAATTGACATGTAAAACCGTTTCACATAAATTTTTGTAGAGTAGGTCTCTTGTGAGACGATATCACAAAATCCTTATATTTTTTTATAATGGACTCCACGAACAGTTTAAGTTTATATATTTGAACTTAATTGGTTCAAATATTTTAATTTAATTTCAAATATTTTAATTGAATTAAATTACTTTAATCATAAAATTATTATAACTGTTTTAATGTTCATGATTTTTTTTGTTGTTGGTAGTGGAACTTATTGATGTTTTTTTGAAATGTATAAATATCCGGGCTTAACGGAGTCAACTCGTAAATCGCATCAAGCAAACATTGTGTGGTCGTTGACTCGATCAAAATAATGTTGGCAGGAGGAATGAATTTGATATATTTCATAAAAAAATCTTATTCTTATTTATTATAAATCTTATTCTTATTTATTGTCTTCTAAGAAAAAAATACATCAACATACACAATTTTAATAATATTTTTCTATGCACATGTATCTATATATAAGATATTTTGTTTTTTAACTTTGATAAATTATTTAATTGAAAAAATGAATTTCTCAAATTCATTGAGGTTCACTGCCTTGGGTTATTATACTCTATATAAATGGTCTTGTAGACTTCGTAAGAAGCGGTTTGATTAATTTTCTTCCAGCAAGTCAATCGATCATACTCCGAGTTTTTGATATCCGTGAATCTAATCTAATCCTGTTGGAAAATTTCAGGCAGAAACAAAAGAGAAAGAAAATGGAGAAATCTTCGTCATCAAGATTTGCTTTCAGGTATTTTCATCACATTGAATCGAAGTCCGCTCCTGGAAATCCCACTACCTGTGGTATTTCCAATTTCATCACAAAAAACCCTAAAATAATTCAGAACCATGCTTTTTCTACATGGTCATCAAATTCTCACAGACTCGATATTTCATCGGCACCCAATGTTTCGAAATTGTACGGGAATCTGGACCCATATGTCAGATTTTTGCTGAACAGAAGTAATTTGGGGTCTAGGTACTTTTCATCTAAGAATTATGAGACAGGCTCTAAAAAAATTGCGGGAAAAATGAGAAACCCTGGGGCAACTGTTACGAAGGCGTTTAGCGCTACAGGGAGGCGGGGAGGCTTCAACTGGAGGCATTTTGGAAGAGAAATTATTTGCTGAAACTGGGTGCTAGTGGGCTGGTGGTGTGCATTTTGCTGTGGAGGGTCTTGTTTGGGATTGCTAATATGTTTATTGGGTTTTCAAAAGGCATGGCTAAGTATGGATTTCTAGCTCTTTCATCGGCTATTGTGGCATTCACGGTGAGCTCTGATCTCGGGTTTCCAATGTTTGTAGGCATTGTCCAACCTTACTTTATGTTGCAATTTAGTGCTGGAATTGATTAATTATTCCATTGATGATGAAGGAATAACTTTTATAGTGTTCATAATCTAATGACGTGTTTTTATGGTTTCGCTATAGTAGATTCGGAAGAATATGACTTCAACTGTGTAGTGGCATATACGTTTATTTGCTTCCTTGTGTTGAACCTGTATATACATTACACCTCTTCGGCGACCATAGCATGATGACAAATTAGTATACAGACAGGGCCACAATCACTTTTATTCGTCTGCTGCGTTACAGTGAAGGCTCAACATCAAATGATTTGAATTGGACACCAGACAATTGACATATTAAAGGAGCAGAGAGAAGATACTTTGCAGATGGCTTAAAATTATGAATTGAACTTCTCTTATCTGGGAAAAAATGTTTGCGCCGACTTTCTTAATCTTGCATGCAGTGCTTTTTGCGTTTAGCTCATGACATTTTAATTGGCCCCAACCTTGAGATGTCTGCTCTAATGGATCCGTTAGGCCTGTAGCTCCTTGTTTTGAGCTGCAGTTTCTGCTGATTTTGTCGTTAATACATCTTTTTGTGTCTGTGTCTATTTTTTCCCTTCCCATTTCCACTGCTTACTTGACTGGTTGATGGAGTGAATTGTGTGATGTGTTAAATGGGGAGTTGGGGATGGCGCAAGTAATTCTCAGGGGAAAGAAATAAGGTAGTGGTTTATAAATTACCCCAGGTATTTTGGATAAAACTGAGGGACAGGAAATGGAATGATTTTTTGACATAATAATTTTTTATATGATACATTGGTATCCATGCGCTAAACCCATCTGGCACATGTTTTCTTTCTGCTCAATGAACACTAATGAACACTGAAATGGAAAATTTCCATTCTCCATCTTTCCTTTTTTCCATTACATGCAATTTAGACCATGCTTTATAACATTAGTTGTACATCATGACTAACAATGATAACTTTATGTTTTTGTCATGTCAAGGGCTTGTATGTTCGTGCAAGATTCACGATTAATCCAGATACAGTTTACAGAATGGCAACGAGGAGATTAAATACATCCGCTGGAATCCTTGAGGTCATGGGCGCCCCACTCACTGGAACCGATTTGCGAGCCTTTGTGATGTCGGGTGGCGGTATAACACTGAAGAGTTTCCAGCCAAGCTTAAGGAGCAAAAGATGTTTTCTTATTTTCCCTATACATGGTTCAGAGAGGAAAGGCGTAGTTAGTGTTGAAGTCAAGAAGAAAAAAGGCCAGGTTTTCTTCAACTCACTTTTTTCACTCTTAAATAATTTGTTTATGTAATGAAATGGAAGGTGTTGGTTGATTTGAGTAAATAAAGAAAAATACCCCCCCGCCCCTTCCATTTTGCTGTGACATATGTTTGAAAATTATCGTGCAATTTACTCGTAGTCCACAGGTTTTACCATTCTGTTCCGGTCTTGTGAATTTAATATGCACATCTATGTCCAAATAAATCGCAAACTTCGTTGTGTTTATGTACATTCAAATCAAATGGGTGTGCTTTTCTAATTTACTTTCAAATGCCTCCAAGCATCAGACTTGCATCAATTCTCAATTAGTAGAGTTTTTAGAGTTGACTTCCGTTGGGTTATATACAAACTCCTACAATAATTTCTATTGCTACCTATTGGCAGTATGATATGAAGTTACTGGCAGTGGATATTCCCATGACAAGCGGACCTGATCAACAGCTGTTCTTGATCGGGGATGAAGAAGAGTATCGGATTGGTGGCGGTTTGATTTCTGAACTACGAGATCCTGTTGTCAGAGCTATGGCAGCAACTAAGGAGTTTGAAGATCGTGATGAAATGGAGGAAGAGGAGGATGCTGCAAGGGAACTTCAAGAAGCAGAAAGAAAACGGGAAGAGAATGAAAAGCTGGAAAGAAATGAGACTCAGTAGCTAACTAGCTATTTTACAGTTTTTCACATCCGTTTTGATCCGTTATTTTACCTTTCATTCTGGAGTTATTTTGTAGAGCTTGTATCTTAGCCTAACAAAAAAGTGCTTGTCGTATATAGTGCAGATAATATTTGTGCAGCAAAGCCAATCGTAGAGTTCGTCACTATGTCCTAAGGGTATTAACATTATATTGGCTCGAAATGGATTATTCGTCACTTTCATTCAGATTCAGGATTGAACACGAGTCGAGCTGGTTTGCAAATTTTTCCAGTATATTTTATTATCATTTGGTTTGGCTTTGAAATGAATGCAGGCAAGTTTGGGTATATTTGAAGCTGAGTTTGAGTTTAAATGATTTTGTTTGATAATTTGGGAAAGGAGAAGAATAACGTATTTGGTAACTAAATTAAATCACCTCACAAGTTTGATTTTGAACTTTAATTTGAGGTAAATTCAACTTAATTTGAACTTTTCGACCCAGATTCAAAATTTAATTTGAGAGAGATCAAGTTGGCTTGTACTTGGAATCTGAATTTGAAAGCGATAAAAACAAATTGGAAGACACTTTATACATGTAGCAGAAAATAATCCGTCGATTCACTTGCAAGAATTTGAGAACATTCACATAAATTTCCAAACATGCAGCTGCGATTTGAGTTATAAAGAAATAGTAAGATCAAACATCTAAGACCGAAGATATTATCATAACTTCTATAACAAATCCTTTTTTATCCTATATAGCAGGTAAAAAAATGAACCAAGGGAGATTGGAGACCAGAATGAATGGTGCAAACAAGCCCCTAAAGCGCTTATTCGATTCCTGTATTTCTACTGGCTACATCAAAACTTCCAGCGCTTATTGCAGTTTACGCATGTTACAAATGTGGTCATGGGCTCGTCAGCACTCCGAGTTTGCAACTGATAGTAAGTAGTCTCCTTCTTCTTACATCTACTGCAAGTAAACTCGTTAGTGCTCGCCTTCGGAGGCCCTCCAAGCTCACTGTTAAACAATGCTTTTTCTTTGATTTTGTCATTCTGAATCTGCCTTTCATCACTGGCCATTTCCTCTGCTGTCAAATCAGGAACGGCACAAGGCTCAATATCCCCAAGCAAGAGTTTTCTACGGAAATCTGGGTTGTTGGGATCCTTGATGTTGAAAATAATGGATCTGTATTTGAACTTTTGGCCACCATTCGATTTGCCCCATTTCTCGAACATTGCGCTCTCGACTAAAACAGCGACTCGGAAAGGGTCACAGATATTTGCTTGTTCTCTTAAATCATCGTCCACCTCACTATACACTTTGCACAGTGCTTCTGCAATAATTTCTCGGATTTTGTCTCGCAATGAATCTTTGCAGTAAACAAGAGAAGTTAGTTTTGGCGGTCCAATAGGATCCGATGCCGATACTCGCAATTCAAAACTCGCCTTCTCTTTAACTTTCATGTTAACCTGTCTGTGTTCTCCAGGTTCATTCTTTGTTGTCGTCACAACGTCAGTTTTCTCACTTTTAAGGATAGTTGATGTTTCTGACTTTAAGAGGTGCACATTCTTAGCTGTGGATTTTTGCTCAGTCTTAATGGAGTTTGTCCTCTGAAATTTCTTGTGCTCATTAGTGTCCGAACTTGAGGCAGGTTCAGTACCAACAGTATCGCCGTTGCTAGTACTCCCATTCTTCTTTTTCATTGTTTCCTCGACAATTATGCTCTTCCACATCTCAACCACATCAGAAGCCAAGACCCTGATCTTGTCACTTTTATGCTTTGTCAGTTGGCGGAGACGTTTCCCTACCTGAAATGTAAGTGTTTAAATGAAATTAAACAATCGGCAGTACAAAAATGACAGCTAAAAAAGATAATATAAAAAATGGAAAGTTAAATCTTAATCAGGATGTCCAAAAATAATGTTCTACTTATAAATAGTATATATAAAAGTTATTCTGACCATAAGAATGCTAAGTTCACCAATTAAACTTAACCATTAAAACTCTCAAAATTTTCACATTCAACATGTCAATCTCATCTTTTAGTTTTACCACAATTTTTCTCTATCACCATTGGCAGCCTGCAATTAGGGATAATTTTCCATGTAATTTCATTTGTCTTTTCTAAATGAAAAGGCCTATAAGTTACATTGATTTGAATTGAGGGATATATACCATAATCAATAATATTATCGTTTCTCCTAAAGGTGAGGAATAGAACAGAAATTAGAGAAAAGAAAAGTAGAAAAATAGGAAGAGAGACGATAATATTATTCATCAAGGTACCTCCTTCACTCTAAATAAGATGGTCAATTTACAGGCTTTCTACATTGAGAAAAAACATGAAAATACATAGATCTTATTCCTGCTCATCAAATCATCAAAAGAAATCATTTAGATTGTTTGTATCTCTAGTCTCTACACATAAAATAGTTCTGATTTTTTTCCCTAATGCCCCACATCATACTATTTTGGTGATGTGGGGCATCAGGGAAAAAAATCATAACTATTGTTACCCGATAAAAGATGGTATGATACTATGATAGAAATCATTCTCTCTTTCCTATCATACCATCTTTCGTCATTTCACCAAGTTTATTTTAAGGCTCCGGATCTTAATAACAGCTGTGCTGGAGAATCTCTCGAAGCCGAAGAGCTACAAATCTTGGCGATATGGCAAATGTTACCCGATTGCAGATTTTTCTGCTCACTCCAGTTTCCCCTTTCTGTTAACCAGTTTATCTTGTGCATAATCTCAACATTTACACTTCCAAAAGATCAAACAGAGTGAAGAAAGGTTAAATTCTCAAATAATGATGAATATTAATTAGTAGCACTTGAATATTCCTACAGAGCCAGATGAAGAGTGAAGCCGAAATCAAGATGTGGAGCTAACTGGTGATAGCACGGGGTGAAATTTGATAGAGGTCGTGGGGTTTGCAATTGATTGGTCCACTTCAAAGGAGAGAATGAGGCAGAACTGATGAGAAAAAAAGAGGAAATTTTGATTTATCTTACATATTAAAGCATGAGAGACGGTGTGGTATACAAGTAATTTTTTCACAAATGGCGAAGAATGGACTATGGAGGGTCTATACCAAGTAAGGAGGCTGGCTTTGTATAATCAGCCCATCTAAAAGTTTCTGCTATTAACACAACACACGTGGTATCAAATCCTAAATACTCAACATATGATGTAACCGAGGGCGTTGATCAAAAGCCTAATTGCTAACAAACAAGGCTGACAGACATAAGAATTACATCCACATTCGGGAATATGGGAATATGTTTCCATCTAGTTAATAATACAAAAAAACGTATATAGTCAACACAGCATACTTGACAAATCCACACCATGAAAAGATTCAATTAGCCATCACATTCACTCCATGCCGAATAAAGCTACTCAACTCCAAAATTTAAGTTACAGTTAGCAAAACTGTTATCTCGTATATACAACGGTAGACAGCAATTAATCAACAAGATAAAAGGAGAGAAAAAGGGAAATAAATCAAGATAAGCGGAAACTTAAAACACCTGTGTGGAAACAAGGACTTGATAATTGACAGGGAATTTCTTGAGCTGCTTTAAAGCTCCAATGCACCGATCTTCTTCCCCTGGCGAGTTATCAGCCACATCTGCGGCTCTCTTCACCACCTCAAAAAGTTCAGTCAGCTCCGTCTCCATTATTTCTCACGCTGTAACAAACACGCCAAACAATATAAACAAGATTAAAAGACATTCTTCCATGTAGAAGCAAGAAAATACAAAATACTGATTCAAAATAAAACATAATTCTGAAATTCCCATATACGAATCCAGGAACCCCACATCATAAAAACCATATCACGTGAGAAGACTACGATTCCAATTCGACTCATATGAATTAAGGTAAATATGGATGAGTAAATTAACACCCATTTCAAAACTTTTTCAAATTAAAATCTGTTGACCTCGAGCCTAATGGAAATCAACATTAATCATGCAAACCGAATTCAACAAAAGATCTCTCGTTTCGATAAATAGTCAGTTTATAAATATAGGAAAAGAACTCACACTTTGAGAAAATAGATGATCAAATGCAGCTTCGGCCTGGCTCCCGAAGACACTGAAACCCTAGAGACTGCAGTCCGCCAATTAATTTTTATATTTTTACAACCCATTAGTTTTTTATTTTATGTAATTAATTATTAATATTAGTAAGTAGAATATTATTATATTAAAAACATTTATATTATTAGAGATATAATATTTCAATGAGAATAATAATATTATAACATTAATTTAGTTTTTTACTTGATTAGATAAAATTGTTATTAATAAAAAATATAAAAATATATCTAAAATTATATATTATTTTGTTTATCAAATTTTTAAAAAATAAATATATATTTTGGAAAAGTCAACATATTTTTATTCATCAAACGAATAATACAATTAATTTACGGACAATCAATATATCAAAATTCACGATGACACTCTTTGAAAAAGTTGAAAAACGTATATAATATGATAGGGATTAATGATATTAAATAAATAAAAGTATCAAACAAGTCAATACCTTAACGGAATCAAACAAAATGATATAATCAATGTAGACATCTATAGGTAATTTATATTTTCAATAGACATCACATTAAAATATGATTTTTTTAAAAAGACCTCATATTTAATTACGTATTTATTTCTTATTTTTTTTGTCAAATATTTAATGTGATAGATGAATATATTCATACTAATAAATAACAAAAACATCGTGTGTGTGTGCGTATATATATAAATTTTTTATATGTTGTCCACCAACCATGCTCACATTTGTGTCCATCAATTATGTGACACTTACGTATCAGATGTGATGAATCATATCAAAAATATATATCCAATAGATGCACGTTACCTCATTAATGGACAAAAATATTGGCACAGTTAGTGGACAACAGAACAAAACTATGTAAATAGATATTGTTGATTATAATATTATTAAACATTTAATAATACTTATTATTATTATTATTATTATTATTATTATACACATTGAACAATTAGTCAATATAATTAAAAATATATCGAAGGATTAAATGCTGGTTCATTGCATATAGAAGTTGGGGATAAATTGATGCGATTAATTAATGATTAAAAAAAAAGGGCTATGTGCACATTGCAATTTGCATGTAGTTGAAGATGGCACAATAATTGTCGTCGAAAAAAACAAAAACAAAAAAGATGACAAAATATTAATGGTGTAATTAGTATTTAGTATTAATTCGAATGTTAAGTGAATGCCGTTATTTAATTTGACATTTGGACATATTCTGTTGTATGTTGACCAAACAAAATAATTTGTTTGGACAAAGTTATTCAGATTAAAAATTATTGTTGTCTATACAATTTTTATTGATGATGTGATCATTTAAGGTACAATTTGAGGTTATTTAAATATAAAATTATTGTACTTTCTTTAATATTTAATTGTTACCCTCATTTAATTGTTAAAAGTAGGTCTCTTGTGAGACGGTCTCACGAATCTTTATGTGTAGACGAGTAAACCCTACCGATATTCACAATAAAAAAATAATATTTTTTCATGGATGACCCAAATAAGAGATTCGTCTCACCAAATACGACCCGTGAAACCGTCTCACACAAATTTTTGTCGATTGTTAATTAATCTACAAGACTTGATAAACTACCAATTAACTTATAATATTGGATTTTCGCAAAATTTAATTCCGTACAAAAAAACCACAAATAATTATAAATTTATGTATAGCTTGATACACGAGATAAAAGATGGATTGATAAATAATCTTCCTTATCCCACGTTTGGTATCTTTTTAGAAAGTATCGTGTGCTCGTGATAAATAGTTTTATACAAAGATAATGTATCCCTTTTATGACATGTGACAATTTTAATCTAATCATAAAAAACACCACAAATGACTTAATTGCCCTCAATATATAAAAATCATAAATCATATCGTTCTCTCATTTCACCGTCCCATCAAATAAATATTTTTATTTTATTTTTATATATTATATAATTTGATAATTATATAAATGAATTCGAGATAATTATATAAATGATTTTTATAAATCTCAATAAAATTATTAGTATCACTCGATTAACCTTAAAAATTGATATTTGACTTGACTCACAAAATCAAGGGCACAATTATCATATTATATAATATATAAAATTAGGTAAAAATAAATAAATCATGAAAGCATTGTCGACGCATGAACAAATAAGAAATATGAATTCAAACAACAACTTTGAAATTGTAAAATTTATTATGATAAGGTTAATTTTGTCTTCACAATCAAATATATAAATTTAATCACTCTTATTAAAATCATATCAAACATTAAATATAATATCCTACATCTTATATATTCTTAACTTATCATTATATTATATATCACATGTTTATCCTATCATGTGTACCGAACTATGCCTTAAAGATTTGACATTGTACTAAGATGTATATGACATTGAAGAGTTATGGAAAATCCACAAACACACTCATGTTCACATCATCTAAACTATTCTTTCGTTCTAAATATATATGTTTGTTCGATTTTTCACATATATTAAAAAAAATTATAAAAAAATTTCATAATTTGTTTTTATTTTATTCATTAAATATATGATTGCACACTTTTTGATATATTATTAATATAAGTATATCTGAAAAAAAAAATTCTTACTAAACGGAAAATTTTGATTATATATTTGAAATAATCGAAAAAAATGAAACTAGTTAATGGGAGCCTAGGAGAATTAAATTTAGAGACATTAGTAAAAATAAATAATCTCCAAGTTACAAAAAGATAATTGGAAAAATGAAGCATTATTGATCGCGTCATCAGATGACACAAGCGTGATGACGACACAACACTTGGCCCTATCCAACAGCTGGAATTTCCATTTATTTGCCCTCTTTTCCGGACAATATTATTAATAGTTCCTTCCATAAAAAAATTANATCTCATCTCAAAAAGCAGAATGGAAAACTCTGGTGAAAATTTCAATGCAGTGAAGAAAAGATTGGTGGAAGAGCTAATAAAAGGCAGAGAAAGTGCATTCCAACTCCAAACCCTTCTGCATAAGCTCGCTCAAGATTCAGGTCAAGAACAGCTCGCCATGAAAATCTTGACATCTTTGACTGAGGGTCTCTCAATGGTCACTTTAGGCACAGCCTCCTCAGCCCAGATCGCCTCCGTTGACTGTGCTGGAAGTGGCGCCGCCGCCGGAGGAGATGGGGGTGAGAGGAAGAAGAAGAAGACGGGGGTCAAAGATCGGAGGGGCTGCTACAAAAGAAAGTGAGATTTCTATCAATAATACTTCTGATATAGATTACATGATTTTTATTTGTGCCGATTGATTATATTATTTTTTTTAATTTTTTAGCATTATGTATGATAATAACTAGGACGAATCATAGAAAAAGAACAACTTAGGAATAATCATAAATTCAAAAAAAAAAAAAAAACTAGAACATGAGACTAGTCAAGATTATTTTTTTTCCTTGCGCAAAGTTGCTAGAATATTGATGATGAAGAACAAATTAACTCAACATATACTCAAATATTTTAACTATTTACAGTAGTTTACTAGGTAGCTAGGGAGAGTTCAAATCAATTAATTAATCTAATAGGACAATACACGTACACTTACAATGTTGATTGTGTTGGCAATTAGTTGTACTGCTACTTGATGGACAATAAAGCAAACAAAAAAGGATGCTTCTGCGCAGATATGAACTTTTGGATATCTGATTGGGGTAGTACTAACCTAATATCTGATGCACGAATCCTTTCAATTATCATCTTTATATGATTTATTTGCAATACATCATTAAACACAAAAATAGGAATCATTGTACTAGAAAGTTGATTAGTATATATTTTAAAAAACGTGTAATATGTGTGTGTCGTCTTGTTTGGGGTTTATCTTTGCTGCCTTTATTTTTCTTGGGAAAAGTATCTCTTCATATTCGTTGAATATGGTAATTTCCAGACTTGGAATATATATGGTACATGGAGATAAGGTTTTCTGGAGCCAAATTCAGAAACTCAATTGATTGCTTATTAATTTATTGACTTTGTTTAGTGGATGACTGGATGTGAATTATGTTCAATGTTGACTACTTAACTATGACTTTCAAAATCACAAAAAAATAAAAGAATGAAAGAAACTAACACTAAAATTAAAAATAATATAATATAGTTTGTTAATTGATATGATTTATCCATTGCAATTTTTAATTCACGAGCTGAAATTGTATCTGCTAAATTTCTTTCATCGAATCTTTGTTTTTTCAACATTGAACTCTGCAGAAGAACCTCAGATTCATGGACAGAGATATCTCCAACAACAGATGATGGCCGTGTATGGAGAAAATATGGTCAGAAAGTTATATTAAACTGTGAATATCCGAGGTAATGGTTTGAACATTCCACTTTCTCATATATAATAATCAACCCTCTTTAGTTTTTACAGATTAATTAAAATATTCAAATAGTACTACGTAGTACATCGATTTATTGGTATTTAATACATAGGGAGGAAAAAGTTTGAACTTAATAGAACTTGAGTGGTGGTAAACAAAATAATACATAAATATTATGAAATCTATATATGTGATAAATATTAAAATTGATAGAGAAATCAGAAATGGGACTAAATTATGGGATATTCATGGGAAAAAAATTCAAAAAATGAAGGTTTTTACATGCATCTGACTGATTTTCTTTATGATTTGGAGAGAGGCATTGAATAAAAATGAATCGCTTTTCCAACGCACCAAAATATATATGTGCATGTGTGAACAAATATAACACAAAATCCTGGAATTGAATCTGTTTATGTTGAACATGCAGATTGTATTATAGGTGCACACACAAGAATCAAGGATGCAAAGCCACAAAACAAGTTCAGAAAATCAAAGAGGAACCACTTCTGTACCAAACCACTTACTTCAGTCATCACACCTGCACAGCAACACCGACTGAACTAGCACAAGAACTCATCCTTGAATCAGACCCTGCCGACTCAAATCTACTCAGTTTTGGACCAAATAATCACCTCTATAGTTCCCCAAACCCTGTGAAGATTTCTTCCTCCGAGGAAGACAAACATATGGTTTGTTTCCCTCATTCAATATCATCGGACCCGTGGCCGGGAATCGTCGAGCCAGAATCGATTGAATCTAAGCAGGCATGGTCTCCAAGAATATTGGTCTCTTATGATGACATAGAAGAAGCGGTTTCGGGCTGTATTCGTGTACATCGATGACTGGTTCGCAGCATGGGCTCGATACGGAGGTTAATCAACTAGTGATATAGACTTCTTTCAGATATAAACTAGAGTACTGGTATTATTATATGTATCTTTTCATACAGAATATGATATTTGTTGTGCATGTGTTGCATAAATTAAAAGACTTGTATACCATAAATGGTAAATGGCTTTTCTCGTCTAATAAATTCATGCTTAGTTATAATTTTCACCATTAATGGATCGTATTTTTGGCCAAGATCGAATGCCAAGCGTGGTTAATAGACCCTTCTGTTTGTTTTTTTATTTGGCGATAATTAAGGTTAATTTTTTTTGTTACAGTAAATTTATATTTTAGGATTTTAGTCTACTAATAGTTTTTCAATTTTTGGTTTCGTACATTATCTTTTCATCATAGGCTATTTTGGTCAATTTTTTACCGGGATGGTCAATTTTCGTCAAAATAAAATAACTAGACTTGAATATTAAGTGGAATCCTAGTGGAAATGTATATGAAATAAATCAAGAAATCTCAAATTTTTTTAACCACATCAGCTTCCGCCACTGACTAGTCCACATTTTCTTTCGAAAATTGACCAAAATAGTCAACTATGAAAAGACAACATACCTATATCAAAAACTGAAAGTGTTAATTAGATTGAGACTTAGATATAACACAACCCCAAAAAGTAGCTCAAGTGGAAGGATTGTCCAAATCCATATATATAACTTTCAGAGACTTTATCCAACTGATGTGGGACATTTAACACACCCTCTCACGCTCAAGAATGAACATATGAAGCGTGAAGTTTATAAGACATTATCGGGTTGCTCATATGACAGTCCGACAATAACGGTGGGCCTGGAACGTACAATATTAGTCCAGTCCGCCGGTAACTCTGAGTCGACGATGTTCAAATTTATAATTAAAAAAAAACATAAAAACGTACATATAGAGATACGTATTATAAAAAATATCAGTTCAAAAGCCCAGCAAAAGGATTTGAAGTGAATTAAATAACATGTAATTTTCCTAATATTCAATCAAAGTTTTCTTATATCAGCATTTATTCAGTTCATCCAACCGGATAATGAAGACCTAATTTTGTTTAATACAAAAGGACAGAAAAATTCATAAGCCCAGATCCCATGAAAATATTTGCCAATGGGATCGAAACATTCCTGTCATATATATGTAAAATTAACTCTCAAGGATAAAATTTTCTTGTACTCCTAAAAGATTAATTCATGTCGGAAGTAGATTTTATTGTAAAGCTAGCGTATGAACACTAGCTACTTGTGATCTACCCTTACATCGTTTCCATTTAACAGGCAATTCAAGTCCATTAAGCTGTAACTCTCCACCAACAAAATTCACATATATTCTATTCATATATATATATATATATATATTGCAGGAAAAAATTGTATCCATAATTAATACAAGTGAGAAAGTATATAACATCACATTCGCATACATCCATTCGATAAAACTGTCGTTTTATATGAAATTATTACACAACATATGAATATCGCGTCGAACATGCACTCACTTATCAAAGGATAGCATTAAACACGAGAGAAGTTTACATCACACCATTGTTCAAAGTCTATGTCACCGAGTTGATCAACTTCCATATCAAGCCCATGAAAACTATTCATCGATGCACACGAATATAACCCTGAAACCTCTTCCTCTAGGTCATCACCAGGGACCGGTATTCGTGGAGAAAATACCTGCTTACATCCAGTACTAGACCCTGACCCGATAATGACTTGTGAGCTTGTGTTAACTGACGATTTTGCATAACGTAAATCGACACTTTGTGTGTCTACGACTTCAAATTCTTGTTTCAGCAAAGAAACATTGGCAGGTTTTAGGGAATGGATACTTCTTTGGAAACTGAGTAGGTTGGATTCAATCGGGTCTGATTCGACTATGTGCTGTGGAAGCATCATCTGTGTGTCTGTGCAAGTGTGATGATCGAAGTACGTAATTTGGTACATTGGATCATCCTTGATTTTTTGGACTTGTTTTTTAGCTTTGCAGCCTTGAGACTTGTGTGTGCATCTATAATAGCACCTGTATACCATAAACACAGACAAATCCCATCCCATGTTTATTAGAAAAACATTTATATATATGTTGACAATGAATTACATGCATTTGAAGGATCTTACAATGCAAGGAAATATGATTCAGACTGTAGAAAATTAATTTGTGAAAAGCAATGCATATCACCCCAAAGTTATTAATTATTAATTTAAGGCAGAATTTATTGTTTTGAATTGATCATGTAGCAAACTGTGTCAAAGTTATATCTTACAAGTCTCATTCATTGTCAAAATTGAAGTATAGGTATCACATGCACGATTAATTATGACTTCATTTCCAGCATGATGTTTTGAATTATACATAATTTATTTACCAATGGTTAGTATAGATGTGGAATCATTTTTTTTCCTTTTTGATATCATTCTTCAACTTTTTTAAAAGAAACTATTGGCAGCCAAACTAAACTCAATAAAATAAAAATTTTAAATGTTCTTTCTTGTAAGAGCACTTTGTTTGATAGTTCCCACATCCATCATGCTGTGTCTACATGGAACATCCAGTTTTTTTTTATAAGAACATATAATTTGGGATCATTTCCCTTTAAAATTATGGGTTATTATAAGACATTATATATTAATACTTAATTCATTTACCTTGGATGGTTGGAGTTCAAGATATGTTTTTGGCCATATTTCCTCCATGCACCTCCATCTTCTACCGTAGGGGACACTTTGATCCATGAATCCGACGTCCTTCTTCAAACTCACCCACAATTTATGAGTTCAAAACAAAAGCAAAATGCAATTTCAACGGCATATGAAAATTTTAATAAAACTATAACCAATTAAGGACATTTAAGGGGATCGATAATCCATATCCGATTAATCTGGATGCTCTTAACTAGTTACATGTAGAGCATGTTTTCCAACGAATAACGACTGCCATATCTTCTAATGAGTAAGCATAATCATTTGTACAAAATCGTGTAATATATATCCAGCCACTATATAAACCACCTGTAAAAAAAATTATGTTGATTCTGCACTCTTAGACCTGAATTATTTGACCCTATTCCCAGCCTTTATGACCATAGTAAACGAGCATCACAGCATTCATATATCACTGTTGAAACATACAGTTTTGCAGAATATGACAGCAAAAGAGTTAAAAATTAAAATTATTCCTCAATAAAGCAAAAATTGTGTTCTTTTTTCCTTTTTAGATCTGTATACTTGCAATTGGAACTAGGCCAAAATCTACTAAAAAAGTTTCAGTTTATCAAAACAGGAGAAAAGGAAGGGGAAAAAAGAATCATCTTTTTTATATAATTAAGTAATCAAGTAGTGGCAGAATATTGCTAAAGATAGACTAGCTCATGACGAAATCAAAGTGCTAGAGGAAACAATCGACATCTAGAAATAGTGTGTAGTAATATTTAATCCATCTTCCTTAAATTACCGACTTGGTAATATTTAGTGAAATCACTGTTGATGTTGAAGTAATCAATTCACAAATATCAATTAGTTGTGAATATATAAGACGACATAGTAATCTCACTTTCTCTTGTAACAACCCCTCTTATCTTTGACCACTTTCTTCTTCCCCTCGCCGGAGCAAGCTGAGCCTGAGCCTGAGCCACCAACACAGTCAACGGCGGAGATCTGAGCTGGTAAGACGGCGGTGCAAGAACTCGCGATCGAAATACCATTAATGAAAGATCTCAAGATTTTCATGGCAAGTTCTTCTCTTGAGACTGACCCTTCATCTTTATCAGGATTATGCAAAAGGGTTTGGAGTTGGATTGCACTATTCTTGCCTGCTAATAACTCTTCCATCAATCTTTTCTCCATTGCATGTAAATTTTCGCTTGCCTTTTTCAACTCAATAGGCAGCGTGTGTGTGCGGGAGAGATCTAAGAGACGAGGGTTTAGTTTCTTAGCTCTTTTATTTTCGGTTTTAATTAATGATTTATAAAAATATTAATTGTATTGTGGGGAAGAGGAGAGAGTGGTAGACATGAGGAAATATCAAATTTGTAGAAATACCCATGAAGTTTGCGGTTTGACAGAGCCCGGATGATGACGTAATCACACTATGTCATCTGATGACGTAATTATCAAGTTATTTGGAAGACAATTATTTATTTTATTTTTATGTGGACGTGCTTTTGTGCAGATTTATATAATTTTAGGACCAGCTCCGTGCATTGAGGCCATGNTCATCACTAAGTTGATACTCATTTATTGGATTGGATGTGACGAAACATATCAAAATTGTATATTCGATATGGGAATGTCACATCATTGATGGACACAAAGATTAACACGATTGGTGGACAGCATAGCAAAACTTTATATTATATATAAGGATTTATATTTTCATTTTATTTATCTTTTTATTCATCTATTTTCTAAAAATTATTTATCCCATTCCCAAGTGGATGTATATGAAATGGAGTGAAAAAAATCAGTTTAGAAATCATTTTCTTCAGCACATAATTAAATAGAGATTTTTGTTTGATTGTTAGTAATTTATTTTCCAGTGTATAAAAATCTACATTAACTTAGACGAAATCATGACTAAAAAAATTTATATACAGAATTTATAAATAAGAATAATTTTTTTCCGGGAGCAACTTGTCCACTCTAATCGTTTTTAAGAAAGTGATTAACAAATATTTGAGCAAGTTGATATTTAAGAAAGATCAGCAAGTTGATGTGATTATTTAAAATTCAAAGTTTGAATTAAAAATAAATAAATATTTTAGTATTTTTAAAAAGTTTGAAATGGATATGTAATGATAAGATAACACATAAATTAATTTCTATTTTTATGATATTTTTTTATTAAATAAAAATATAGTGCTTTTATAATTTTAAATGAGTTTTAACTTAATATCAAAGTTAGTTATTCATGTCTCAAATTTAATAATATATAATATATAGAAGTATAGATATGATAAATTTGTTATTTTCAAAATAATGATTTTTTTTCTTTATATTTGTCTATGTAGTCATAAAAAATCAGACAAGAATTTGTAACCTGTACGTTCTAAGTCAAGTCGTGTTTTAACTAATTGTACTTATATTCTAATATATTTCCCTAGAATTATCCCTCACGAGAGAGACAGAGTGTGTGTATATAAATTAATTTTGTAACCTTTTTCTTTCTTTCTTTTTTTTTTTTATATAAAAAATAATAATCTAATGCGATAGTGTTCAAAATCTTGTACCACGGGAAATGAAGTCAATTGGAATTAAAAAAATTTAATTCAGCCTATGGAGACCTTTCGCGTGGTGGACAAGTAACATATTAATTACAAAGAATATAATTATATTTATATATAAGATTCAATCTTTTTATAAATGGCACTCTATTTCCGTTACACTTTTGAAATAAAATTATAAAAGCAAAAAGTTGTGTGAGACGATCTCACGGGTAGTATTTTGTGAGACGGATCTCTTATTTAGGTTATCCATAAAAAAATATTATTTTTTATGCTAAGAGTATTACTTTTTATTTTGAATATCGGTAAGATTGACCCATTTCACAGATAAAAATTCGTGAGACTATCTCACAAGAGACTTATTCAATTATAAAATGTAATATATTATTATGAAACATTGAATGAAGATATAATATATTGGTATGTTAAAAAAAATTCTCAAATGAACTTATCGTGAGAACACATCAAATATACATGATTAGCCAGTAGTAATTACAGATTACCTAAAAAGTTGGATGAATTTTTTTTTAATGGAATTTTTAGAATTTAGTTATCAGAAAATTAATTGACAAGTGATCATTCGATCATATACATGGAGCTTTATTGTTTACGAAACATTTAAATAACAGTAAATTGAATGTAATCTATCACTCTCTTTCAACATGAAAGAAAGATATTCAATAATGATTTCCCATCCCCAAGAATTACAAAATTGATCACAAGAATTTTTAAACCAACACAAATTTTGGGATTACGAGTAGGTTATCTTTTTCTTGTGAAAACACTTGTGAAAACAAATTTGCATAAAAAATTTATATATCGAGATGATGAGGATATATTGCATTAACATTTATAGTTCACTTGATGGACGCATTGGGGAATGGATGAAGTGCAAGGTCCAGCAGAGGTCGTAAAAGGGATGTTCTTGAATATGGCCACGCCCTTGTCATCCGTGAAAAGATGCTGCATAAATCATGATGAATGACGCTCATAATATAATATATGTAACTATTCTCGATCTTTTTCCAAAACTAAAATGAAACATAACGAGTGGAACGTCATGCTCTAACCGGTTCAGAAAATGAGAAGAATACGTACCGGAGTTACCTTATCCAACTGTTTCTTTTTGGGGGTCAAAAGATCCTCTGGTCTTCCGTCATGTATGGATTAAACATTAAGTTGGTTAAGTCAGCAATCTAGTCTAGTTATTTAAATGAGGCAATTGTTGTACTTAAAGTTGATGATAGTTTATTCACTGGCCAAAAGGTAGATTCTACACTACTGAATATTGGAAGAGGGGAGAGTAGAGGATAAGCAGATATCGCATGTAAATTTAAATATAACAGATAACAGCGAATCATTGATTACATGGCCACAAATTAAATCTCTTACATATTGAAAACTTCTAAAACTTATATGAATATGAAATGAAAAATCCCATGAAAAAATCAACGTGAACAACACGGATGACCCATAAAGCTGGACAAGAACCCAAGAAAATATAAATAAATTAAATTTGTCAAAAGTTGAAATTGTTCACAGGATATTTGTAAAACATCTATGCATAAAAAGAAAGGGAAATTTTCCCTGGTCAAACGCATCCAAAGATAACTTTCATTGTGACAGTGAGCTAAAATATGCTTAAGTAAGCCAATAACAAATTGGCCAACAAAAAAAAAATTTAATGCCTAAATAGAATTAATAGGAAAGACATACCCAGAAAATGTAACACATTCACCAATTTTAGCCTCGTCTGGAGATATAAGAGGCTCCACAACGGAATGATCTTGATTAGAAGCACACAACACCTAGAATTTAAAGAAATGGAAAAGAAAGGCACTCATCATGACCGATCTCCAATACAGAAGACACATTACATTCTTGCTTATCAGTAAATGAGATTGAGACTCAATATTGAATATCAGGAAGCTATTCCTTTTGTGTAACTAAAGCTGTACACTTGTTATCGGGTTAATGGAACATTGGAACTTCATTTTCACTTCAAAAAACAAAAAAGAAATAGATTATTTAGCATGGATTTTGAATAAACTTGGGAAGATTAAGATTAACTAGATTGGAAATAATAACAAAGATGATGTTGATCTCAAAAACATAGAAAGACTAATGCTGCTAATTAAGTAGCAGGAGCAGGGAGCTTTGTTTTCGGGAGTGGGGTTTGGTTGTAGGAGCGGGGGGTTGTTGGATGCATAGTGTCAACAACAGGGAAATAGTGGGAGCTTACCAGTCCCTCTGACATCACATCTCGTAACTTTCCAGGTTTTACATTTGTTATCAGTACCACTAGGCGATTCTGAAAATAAGAGGCAAAAACAAGAACCAAATAGATGTTAACAGCGCACTACAAAATCCAAAATTGATCAGGATGTAAAACAAGTTTCAATTTACACTAAGCCTTCGTACCGTCAACTGATCTGGAGTACAATATTTTGCCAGGCCACTCACCACTTGCCTGCATTTGGCTTCTCCAACTTCAATCTCCTCAACCATCGAGCTTCATTTAAAAATTAGTACGAGGAGACAGCCCAACTTTACTGAAAGTATTCATTGAGCTTTCTACAAGAGATGAAAAATTCATCTCTAGAGCAACAACTGGGTGAAAAACAGGAGTACATGAATCGGGGTGCTCGAGTAATGATACCATCACAAATTAAATATAATTAACAAAACAAAGTAAATTCGACCTCAGATATTTCAGAATAAATTCCCATTAGGAAAGGAGAAGAAGATCACAAGTATATCTATAAAAGAAAATTCCTGAAACATTCCATGCCTTAAATCATGTGAATGTCAAGCATTTGGTCAACTGCAAATTGGGTGAACTGGAATAAAGCAAATTCCAAAAACTTAGATTTCATCTTAAACCGAAGAACAATGGCATAGTCACTTCACCTATCAGCTGAAGGATGTTTCCAGGCTTTGCGAATATGTCCAATCTGAATTTTAAGTAGACTAACGTTAAGTTCTTCGTCTTTCTTTTCCACCTCCTTTTCAGGTTGTGTCGCTTTACCTAGCTCTTTTCCAGGAAGTTTCCTTTTGCCTGGAGTAGCTTGACTGGCTGCTTCAACCTTTTCCTTTTGTTTTCCAAAGAAACAGGGAGACATCGTTAACGTAAACATATTAGTACATATACTTATGCAGCCACGAGAAATTCAACAACAAAATTGCTAATAAAAGAGACTGCATGTTGATAAAATTTAGCAGCATTTTAAAATAGACAGAAGTTAGAAATTATTTTAAAAAATGAAGCAGTTTGAAACAAATCATAGGCAATTTATTGTGGTACCAAGGTCCATTCTAACAGGAGTATATGTTAGTAACAAGAAGAAAAAACAGAGTACACTTCATGCTCGAAAAATCTGTTTCCACCGATAATTTTCCGACTATAACTTCAATTAGAAGAAAATGTACAGATGAAGCACTTACTGTGCCTGTACTTGTCTTTAATTTTTTGTCTGCTTCCTTAATGATAGCCACTTTTGTTTCTTGAATAGTTTTCTTTGCATTGGAATTATCAACCTTCCTCAGCGATTTTAATGCCTACAAATCAATTCTTGAAATATTAATGCATCAGATTCAAGTTTATTTTTTTCTCAGCGCAAGGTAGTAATAACTTCGAGAAAACAAGGCACACAAAAATATTCCAATTTCTCAATCCAAATAAATATGACATCTATCGTGAGTTTGAACAATTAGGTATCCTTGTTCTGTTCCCATGGGAAAGTCACAATATGTTTAGGAACAATTGGTCCTCTCTTCTGTTTGTACCTTCAGCATGAAAATATTTGGAATCATGAGATGGGAAGCAATCCAATCTCTTACATGTCAATATATGATGTAGTTTGAATTACTGATGGAATAACACAAAAAAACAAAAGACCCTCTGAACTCTCACTAGTGTCTTCATGTTTCTCAACATAACTTCTAGCATGTTAAAGCTCAGACTACAATAGTAGAAATCAATGCAACAAAGTTGGTAATCAGTCATTCATAAAAAAGAACAGATAATGACCCCGATAAAGTACAAGCATATTGGCAAGTTACTGACTGAGGGAATGAATTGGACTTTCTCCAGTTGAAACTTTTTTAATAATTCCCCAAAATCTTCCTTGTTCTGCACTCTGAAGCAGAGTTCATAAAAAGGAAGCAAAGAAAGAAAAATCAAGAAGGCGCTATAAATAAATGCAGCACGTTTCTTTAGTCGCTATAGAAACTTGCATAGAATACAGAAAGTATAACAAATATACAATTTAATATATCTTTCTTTTAAAAGTAATTTGTTAAAAATATATATAATCAAATTTTGGTATTAGGTTCATTCATCTTAGGCAAAAATTGATTATAATGTGCGTCATCTGCCGAATTAATTACTAATGATGTTTTACATAAAAAAAATAAAGAACCATGGAGAATGATTCCGATTTATCAGGAGTACGCTTCTATAGACTATATATTTCAGTTAATTACTCCCACAAACAGCCACTTCAATGGACGAGGTCATTCGGTAATGTTCAGGGACAAAGAAAGGTCAGCAATTACTTAATCGTATTTTTATGGAATATAATCTTTGGATGCATTATGGTCAACTACACTAGCACGGGCAATCAATATTAACTTGAAATATCGAACATTTGAAAATCTTCGTACCCTCTTTGTAGGACATCAAGACTGGTTTCTTTGCACAAATTAAATCAAATAAGAAAAACTCAATCTACGGCCAACCGACGATTCATACCTGAATCTAATCAACCCATCTCAACAAGTGCGGCAGCTTGGCTTTGTCAGAGCTTGCAAGATCACTCTGAAACTCGCAAACAACTAGCTAGCTATTAGTCAGAACTCAGAACTGTACAAAACAGGGTAAGAAGTAAGGAAATCTCTTTACTTCCAACATCCGTAAATCTCTCTAAAATGTCCAAAAAACTAATCAATAGATATAAACTGAGAAACGATAAATATGGACTCTTAAACAAATCCAATCACAAGCGTGAGCACAAATGGAGCATATCACCAAAGAATACACTTTCCATCCGCATAATTACTACAGTTCATTAAAAAAAACGAAAACCACATACCACAGTCGAATGCACAACTGAAAAGACAATGATATCAGCTTCAGATGGCTTCAGTCCACCTCCCAGAAGAACATACTTTGTAAGCAACTCTTCATTCAACTTGGAAAGACGTTATAAAGTCGCACTAGAAATTTCCAAAATCGACGCAACAAATTCTATCCATTTCATCAGCTGCCACCAAGATTTAATTTTGCCGTGTTAGAAATTTTCTCAAAAATCATGTTTCTGTACGTATATAAATATGATAAACAAATATGCGGAAGCTAAATCGAGCGTTACCTCCAGCCATTGAATCATCTTTTAAGTATTCTGATTTTCGTCCGATTGAAGCCTTCTAAACATTCCAATCTCTCTATAGATGGTGTATTATTCTGTATGAGATTGTATGTTTAGGGACTTTAATCGCTGCTATTTATAGGCATCTCATACCATCAACGAGTTTATTGTGGGAGCTTGATTGTCAAAGGAAGAGGTGCGTGCACGTCTCAATTTTCTAAATTTTGAGGCTGCATGTGCTGTTCGTCAAAATTGTAGGCTTCTTGGCCGTCGCCAATTCCTACACGCCACGCCTCTTTCAATATGTGTCATATTTCTTACATTCTCCCACTTTACACATATATCTCATTTACCATAGGAGAAAATAAAATACATGAATCATGGCGATAGTTCATCTAAAAACGATTATTATCTTCCATGTATTACAATGTATTATATCTCTCAAATAACTTAATGAATAAACCCTATGTTTATTCGAGGTCCAACTTTATTGATATTTTTCTCAAGATAACTGAATATGTACATAACTGAATATGAGAAATATCATAACTGAATGTGTTTCATTATCAAAACCAAATGTATATAACATAAATTTATTATGGAATAAAATCCATCAGTAATTACCATATGATCCTTTAACATCTGAAATTTGCATGACTTTAGGTTAAACGATCATCAATTCAGTGTTAACGTGTTCAATGACCACTTTATTAACACTTTTTCCAACTGTTTAAAATACTTTATGTCGATATACTTAATTCAACCACCGCTTTAGTCACAAAGACTATAACTGAATTGCATTAATATAATCTTAATGGCTTAGACATAGAATCCATAATTCTAAGCCCATAATGAAACTTCTTAAAATACACCACACAATAGTGCTTCAATGACGAATTTTGACTCAATAATGGAAGTAGCAAATCACTTTCCAAATTGTCAATTCGTCTCACATAAGCATGTAAAACTTTAATACCATAAAGGTAACCCAAAACATTTTTCAGCTTTTTTAGTGGTCAAATACTTATATTACTCTCATTAATAATTAAGCTCCCACTAACCTTCTGGTATTCATAATGGCCCACAATATTCTCAACAAAACTTAATGAAGAGATAACATTGTAAAACCTGAAATACCACTAATGTGAGACATGTTTCAATCCATATCGTTTTCTTAATCTTGAAATATTAAATATTTATCATCACTAGAGAAGAATTCTTTATGTTGTTCGATATTGCCTAATGAGACTTTATTTGTTTCGAAGACTCATCTTAAAATGAATGGCAATTGAACCAACTTTCAGACTTCATTACTTGCTATTGAATTATTCAATACCTTTATGAGCAATAAGAACTATAAGATCATGACCAACAATTTGTGGAATTTATATGATTGGTTTCAAAACATACTTTTTAATTGTAGGATGTTGTGAATAACAATCAATACATATAACTTGTGTGGATGAATGAGCATCATATTGATCAATATTCTGAATTTGATCACTCCCACTAATCAAGTCATTTTTCAAGAAATTAATATCAGAGTAATAACAATATACTGCAAAATTAATGAATACATGCTAATGTTATTAAATGAAGCAATAAACCATATATCATGTTTTACCCATGTAAATCATGATCTACATATGAATCACTGACATAAAAATTGTCTGTGGACTGAATTAGTTAAATGTGATCCTCATAATTTATATCTCTTATAACCAAATGTGATCCTCATAATTTATGTATAATTTTAATTCAATAAAAGATGTTGTGGCTACTCTTGAATTAATTAAAATCATACGAATCATTAAGATATTAAATTCTTTATGCATAAAATATTTATTCTTCATAATTATTCATCTCAAAGTATCATTAAAATGATGAATAATTTTATGTAATTTATGTCTGTTATAACTAAATGTGATTAAAAATTAATGTATAATTTTAATTCAATTAAAGATACTATAGATATTCTTTAATAAATTAAAATTATACGAATCACTAAGACATTAAATCACCATTTTTTAAATATTTATGCTCGTAATAAATGTCTTTCTTGTGATCCTCGGCCCACTTAATATATAATTTTGCATAATTAAGGGTGCTGTGGCCAAACTTTAATTATTTAAAATTAGACGGTTCACTAGACATAAATTTTGATTTTATAAATGTCCTTTATGTGATCCTTAACCGACTTAATGTATAATTTTTCATAATTAAGGGTGCTATGGCTAAACCTTAATTATTTAAAATTATACGGATCACTTGACTGACTTAAAGTATAATTTCTCATAATTAAGGGTGTTGTGGCTAAACCTTAATTATTTAAAATTATACTGATCACTAGACAAAAAAATTTGGCTTTACTTTAATACTTTATATAATAATTATTTAGTAACATAATCAACATTTTCCAAGAGTGCTCCCAGGAAAGATAGGTAGTGCTAAGGCCCTTTAAATACCTAACTCCTAGTCAGAGCAACACTCCTCAGGGAGACCGGTGGCAAGTCAACGCAATTTAAACCGATCTATGAAGAACTCCTCCATATCATATTTTCTCATGTCACCTTATAATTATTATTAACTTTAATTATCCACATTTATGTGAATCTTTATAAGCCAAAATTTTTAATTAAATAACTTTATATTCACATTTTTACTTAATATGAACAAATACGTTCCCCATCAGTTTTTCTCTTCAATCAGAGTAGTGATAAAGTGAATATCACATTTACGTAAAAATGTGGGCTCCTCATCAGTTTTTCTCTTTTATCAGAGTAGTGATAAAGTGAGGATTATTTGTTCATTTGTGAACATCTGAAATATTTTATTATATTATATTCACATTTTATTTGATATGTTCATTTCAAATTATAAACAACTTAATATAATTTAATATAAACATAATGTGAATGTTGATTTACCAGAATTTTTTTAATGCAATTTGCATTTAAAAATTTCAAAAATAAATGCAAACATAATATTAAATTTGCATGTACACATCAAACACTTATTCATAATATTTGACTTAAAATATAACATGCAAAAATAATTTATAAACATGTTTTGGAAATTGCATTGAACTTTAAAATATAATTTCAAGTCAAATTTATTAATTTGGATTGGATTTTCAGAATTATATGCATACGTATATATACATATCCAAATTTTTGGTTGATAAAGATTAACCAATTATCAATTCCCAAACCAACTTTTATAATTGTTTTGGATCTGAAAATTATTTTCCATATTTTCAAGATATTTCAAAATCAACACCTTGATTTTAAAATCAAGTCACCAATTGTCATCACAATCACCGAATGTCACCATTACAGTATTAGCCCCAATTTTCAACTAATGCCAAAACTGTACATTAGCGGACATAATCAAGCAAAATAAATAACATAAATTCATGCAACATTTATGCTACAATTTTCCGAATAAAATCCAGACAATTTTGTCAAAATAATATCATGGACAATAGGTTGATTAATGTTACACAGTGAATTCCATCCATTTCTTTGACAAATTGACATAATATATATAGAATATTTGTGTAGACGACTTGCAAAGTATGGGTCGGTCAACTTTTTAATAAATAAATATATATTTATTTATTTTCCTTCAATTGAATAAAACATGATCCAATTAATTTGAGTTGGTTGAATGTCTATTTATTTCATCCAATTCATCATCTCAATAAATGAGATTTTAAGGCTTCACGTGATTGTTTGAATTTTGTCAAATGTAATAATACCACATCAACATACAATCATCATTTATCATTTGATAACATTTATCATGTTCTTCAACCTCCGAGCAAAGTTCTCTGAATAGTTAACATATTTGGTTCATGCATTCTCAAAATGATTATTTCATCCGATTTTCAAGACTTTGTGGTTCAACAAAGAACTTCAATCGAGAACAAAGTTCTTCTACCAGTTCTTCTACGAGTTTTACTTAGAAGAATTTCCAGGTAAATTTCTCATTATTGTGATATATGAACTTCAAGTATTGAAATTTCTTACTCAAAACTTTCAAAAATCAATTTTTTAATTTTAGCATGTTTCTTTGTCCACTTATCGAACAAAGATCCTCAATTCAAACTATTAAAAAAAATTTTACTCTTCTCGTATAAAAAATTTTGTAAACCAATTTTTCGGAAGAGCTCATAATATCATAATTTCACAGAAAATGAAACAAATATTTTCAAGGCAAATGTATCACGACTCTGATACCAAATGTTAGAAATTTTCTCAAAAATCATGTTTCTGTACGTATATAAATATGATAAACAAATATGCGGAATCTAAATCGAGCGTTACCTCCAGCCATTGAATCATCTTTTAAGTATTCTGATTTTCCTTCGATTGAAGCCTTCTAAACACTCCAATCTCTCTATAGATGGTGTATTATTCTGTATGAGATTGTATGTTTAGGGACTTTAATCGCTGCTATTTATAGGCATCTCATACCATCAACGAGTTTATTGTGGGATCTTGATTGTCAAAGGAAGAGGTGCGTGCACGTCTCAATTTTCTAAATTTTGAGGCTGCATGTGCTGTTCGTCAAAATTGTAGGCTTCTTGGCCGTCGCCAATTCCTACACGCCACGCCTCTTTTAATATGTGTCATATTTCTTACATGCCGCACCAAAATGCTTAATTTCACGCTACTTAACTAAAAACACATATGAGAAAGAAAATTAATCATAAAAACGTTAAAATTACTTCGACGATGTTAAATTGTACATCCCCATTTCCTGATGAACTCAGCATTCGTGTGTACAGACTCTTCACATCACTCCCCGAATCACTTGAAAACTCATTCTGCAAAACCAAGCATCGCCGACTCTGAATCCCTTTTCAAAAAGTTCATTAATTAACGTCCATAAATGAAAAGAAAACGAAAATGAAGCTTACCAGATCCAACGAAAGGCATTTAAAGAGAGCAAAAACAATATTTTGCTTCGCAATCTCAGATGCCATTGATCGAAATCCAAATTTGTGTCAAAATCACTTTCCTATTATGATAAATTAAACTTAAATTCAATCTTCGATAGTTGAGTGATATGAGCAGCCAGAAATTTACTGAGTGTTTTGAGAGTTGGTATCAGTACTCATTTCAGATGTCGTTATTGATTGGGCCCAATATCGTTTTCCTTTTAGAACGTTTATTGTTTATTATTAGTAAAACTATAAGGCTGGCGTTTGGTCGAACAATAAAATTATGAAATGATTAGAGATAAATGATATATAAAATGAATGAAATAGGTAAATAATATATAATAATAAAATAATATTATGTTTGGTTTGATTATTAAGAATGTGATAATTTAGAATCTTTTGATGAATTGACTAAATTGCCCTTCCACTATCGCGACTGCGAATGGGCGGCGGTGTGGTGGCCGGACGGAGGCGACGGCGATGATGGTCGGCCAGCGTCGGTCGTGGGGGTGATCGGCTGGCGGTGGTCGGCGGTGGCGGTGGAGGTCGGTGGTTGGCGGCAGCGACGGCGGTTGTCGACGGGCGGTGATGGTCGGTCGGAGGTCGGCGGCGGGCGGTGGTGGTCGGCGGGAAGTGATGGTGAGTTTGGATATAGAAGAAGGGTAAAATTGGAAAAATATGATAGATTAAGAGTTGGATAAATAATTCTAGTAAGGAGGGGTGATTATTTTATCCCAGTTACTATAACATAATCCTTTATAGGAGGGATTGACTTGGTTAAATAAAAATCCTATCAAACATGAGATTAGGTGGGTTTAAAAAACATAAACCCACCTAATCTAACCTACCAAACATAGCCTAAGAATAAATAAATATTTTGAAAATGAATTTTTTTATATTGAAATGAAAACTAGTAATAATAATAATAAATAATGATAATATATAAAAACTTTTGTGAAACAGTCTCAATAGTCAATTTTTTGAGACGAATTTTTTATTTGAGTAACACATGAAAAAAATATTATTTTTTTAGTGTAAATATAGATATAGTTGATCCATCTTACGAATAGAAATATGTGAGATCGTCTACTCTAGTTAGTAAGTATTGCAACATGTTTAGGTGTGTATTAAACGTTATATATTTTCAATCTTCAAAAACAAAAGATATATTTTTATATAAATGCTTTAATAACTCAGAGGTAGAATAAAAAATTGTTAGATTTTTCCAAATAACTTCGTTTTGAAAAATTTTTGGTAGATTTTAACTTGTAAAAATAATTTAAATTTTAGAACAAATCGAAAAATATATACATGTTTGCTTTGTAAAATTAAAATAAGAAAATAACTAAAAAAATTTAAGTCATTAAATTTTAAATTTTAAAAGTATAAATATAATATTTTATTCAATCTAAAATTCATATCTTTCACATATTCATCAACAACTAGCTTTAATCCCACTAAGTGTATCACTTATTATTTGATCATTTATATATAACTAGGTATGGGCACCTCAATTCTTGAGTGACCTACCCAAGTTTACAGTATAACATATGAATATATATAATTTTTAAGAGTAACTAATCATGTGTTTATATTTGTGTAGGTCTTGTTTAATAATATAAATTTAAAAGCTATAATTATCATGAACATAGGATTTTTTATGTTTTTTTATATGCGTACGCTCAAACGAATAGTATTTTAAATTGATATTGTATTTAAAAAAGTGAAAAATATGAAAAAAAGAATTTATAAAAGTGCAAATAGTTAGGAAAAATATTCAAGTGAGGTTCAAATAGAAGAAGTTTAATAAAACGTTGTAAATTAAATATAATGTATTGTTTTATTTTAAAATATAATGAAAGATATACTCCATAAATATGTTATTATAAATTCGAAAATAGAATATACGTATTTTGGTATTGGTTGTAAGAGTGTTATGTTGGTGGTGTTAATGAATATATGAATATGATAACTTTCACTTAAATATAAATTGTAATATGAGTCATTAAATAATCGATAAGAGCACAAAAAATTTTAGGGTAATTTTAAAAATTTGGAAAAAAATTAATGTAGTAAAAATTTCAATATGTTTAAAATTTTTTTTTTTTTGAGAATTTAGTTGACGGATATATGAATTTTGGAATCTAGGGTTTTTTTATGACATATAAATATGCCAGTTAATATTAATTCATAAGACAGCTGAATAAAAAATAGCAATGATGGCTTAATAACAGAAATTAAATTATATGAGTAAAAATTGTTTGGAGCTCGTATTGATATAAAGTTTATAATACGTTTACGCACATGTACATGGTTGTTTTGATGGAGTTCGTTGGTTTTTAGAATTGTCTCTATGTCTATTGCGTAGTTTAGTAGGAGCAATAGTTTTGATTCCATGTTAGGTATGTTTTGTAAAATGATGGCCCATATTGGACTGGAGTAAAATCTTTTTATTAAGTTGGTCACATCTTTCTGAAATAGATAGTTATATTGATAGTGTTCACATAAATTGTTGATAATCTACAACAAATTGTTGGGAATGCATAGCTAATTATAACGTATTTTATGTTTTAGTGAAGTGAAAGATAGAAATAAAAACATGGCTCTGTAATGTGAGTTAAAAAAAACTATTTTGAACGCAAACTCCAATAATATAAATATTAAGCTGAAAAATAAAAATAAAAATCAGAATTAAAATATGGTAATGATGGTGGTTCAAGGTAAATGCGTTTTGCATCACAAAACTCACAGTTTTGTACATCGGGAAGCAAATCAGGACTGGTTACTATATGTGGCATTGAGTCGCCATAAACATTTTCTGCATGATCCGTGCTCGGCATTTGTATTTGCCCATCCACTCTCCGCCTAGAATTTTTCGCTAACCTACGCTCTTGTAAACAAGCATACTTCCTTTTACGAAGCTTTGTGGGTGTAGTGATTTCCGAGATACGGTCGTTAATTTTACGTGGCATTGTCACCGAACCGAGTGATAAAAAGACAAAAAATAGTAAAACCTAAATGTGGATAAGTTTACGCAGGCCCAAAGCTACAGAATAAAGCACATTGCTATGAGGAAAAAAGTTGAAATGTAGGATATTTACAACGGTCAAACAAGAAACTGTAAGGTAAAACAAGCCGACATAGACATGCCTAAATTACTCCCGTACAAAGCTATAAAGTCTAGCACATCGTAACAGAAAACAGATTTTAATAGTTTAGTGATTGTTAAGCCTATGTTGAAGCTGAACGAAACATGGAGTTACAAAATAGCTAGTATTGAAGAAGTTGTAATAAACAGGTGGACCTGTATGGTTGGCGAGCTGAAGAGCTACACATTTTTTTAGCAATATATGTTGTGCAGCTACAGCACGTACAGGCTGGTATAGTGGAGCCGTAGGCGGACGACGATGGTAACGATATACGCATGCAAGAAAATAAAAATCAATATCAAATGAGATGAGCCAGTTTAAAATTTGAGGCAACAAATGTAAAAAAACTTAGTTCGTGGGAGTTTAGGATTTGGAACATTTTCCTTTCGAAGCAATCTAATTTTGTGGTTGTCAGCATATATGGTGTATATGCAAATAAAAACGTGCAGGTGATGCATTAATCAAACAAAGTGTATCCACGAACCAGTTATCTCTCGAGCAACCATAACATATCTTAATGTCACCAACAAATAGTAAACCTTTGTTTTGTGCAGTAATCGTTGCTGGATTAGTTTGTTGAGGGTTTCGCACTTTGCTTTCTTATTTCGATCTACACGTTAACGGTTTTGTTACGTTATATTGGGTGGTGCATCGAGTCTTAAAAATTCTCATTATATTCTAGAATTTGTATATCAGGTTGCACAACTCCACTAAGTATAAGAATTGAATATTCAAAAAGCAGTTGACTGTTTCACAAAATGTAAAGCATTTTATTAAAAAGGAAATGAAGGGAAGAGAGAACAAGGAAGCAAGCAAAGTAGCAAACCATTGTCAACGTCGCTGTGTTAGGCAGACATGTCGAACAAGAGCATACGAGTAGCAAACACAAGCTATTATAGTGAAAGAGGGCATAACTGGACCTTGAAAATAATAAACCATATATTTTACTAATCAAATTAGCAAGAAGAATATCAATAAATAGCTCACCTCTACTTGAAATCAAAACCTTTCAAGTTCCAGTGCTAGGAATAGGGAATTTGGATTGAAAAATGATATAAAATCACTGGCTTTCAAACTCCTCTTACTTATAATTAGGTTGGGTTAGTCAAGATTTGTAAAATGCATTTAAAACTGATAACGGTATATATATCTCCACGACAGTCAAAACTCACGATCTTTTCAATTCAAGTGTACAATAATTTTGGATAAGCAGTAATTTTTTTAGTTTGAAGCTATAAACCTTAATATTCCTAAATAACAATGCTGCAACCTAACGCTTAAAAAATAACATATTCTTTATTGTAGGATTTTCAACATTCTAATTTTTCCTCTCTTTCGAAGTTGAGAAATTTCAGCGTTCTACAGCTGAAATAAACAAGAGATGACTAAATTCCTTTTGTTATATGCAAAGTTGTGAACATTCATCTTTCGGTGTGATTAATGAACAGTGACTTAATGGTTGCATTTTCAATAAAATAATGTTGAATTTAGTGGTCCATTTTGGGTGGCTGCATCAAAGGATGATGACAAGTCCGATTTGTATCATTAATGGGTGTTGAATTATATGACTAAAGTTTCAATCTTTTTCAATTATTTGGAATTTCATACATTTCGAAAGATGGAAATATCAAATTTCATATCACACCAAATATGAAGGTTTTCAAACAAACTGTAAAATGTTAAAGATGATGTTAAAAGCATAAATATATTTGTGTATGCCAACGTTCAGGCAATCACCAAGAATTTGGCAATTTTTTGGGTGGTTTGGCTTTTATTTATGCATATTTATGCAGGTAGGCAGAGGTGGTATGGTAGAAAAGCCTGCCCATTTTTTAAAGAGAAAATGATTCAACTAAACCGAAGTGAACTGGAATGTTTTTGTATGCCAAAATTTCAGGTTGTAACCAACAATCACCAAGTTTTTGGCAAACTTTTAGTTGGTTTGATTTTTATTTATGCATATTTATGCAGGTAGGCAGAAGGTGTATGGTAGAGAAGCATGTCCGTTTTTTAAGGAGAAGATAACTAAACTAAATCGAATTGACTTGGAATGTTTATCCTAATATGTGCTGTGAATTTATAATAAAAAGTGTTGGCATCTTTTTTATTATGCACATTCAATCATCAAAATTCCGAGAAGCTAGGACAACAAAAAGGAAGCATGGGAAGATATCAGAAATCCCAGACAAGGACAGTTAAAAGCAGGCAGAAGGATGTTAAAGAGAGCAGAGAAAACAAGACAGAAACAGAATAAGGAAGCTAAAAACCTAAAACGAAGCAACTGTAAAAGGAGGACAAGTGGAACAATAATAAAACCAATGTCTTAAGCTGTACAGAAGGGCAAAGGGGAGCAAAGCAAAACAGTAGAAGCTTACCTATGGCAAGAAGGTGGAAAGGCAAGCATCATAGATGAGCCCGAGGAACTGGAAGAAGGACGCTGACCACACACCGAGCAAGCCTATTTTGTTGGATAAATAAATTATAATCTGCAACAATCGTGCAGAGAGAATTATAACACACTGACATTAAATACATAAAGGGGAAAAATCAGAGAATGATTCAATAGAAAACTCTGAACAATGTCAGCTGCCAGTAGCTAGCTATGGATATTAATTTATACAGCTATTATATTCTTCGTGTTGTTTAAATAAAACTCCACAAATAAGCATTGAAATGATTATATCCAAGAAAACGTTGTAAACACATCATTGGAATTACAGGTAAACAAAATAGCATCAATAGGATCAAAGTCAAAGGATATAACATTATTAGAGATAGATCCGCTGGAAAAGAATACCATGCAGAAAAATACCAGATGATAATACAAGAAGGCAAATGGAAATTGTTGTAAAATTAAAACTAAAACCAAAGCAAGGTAAAAACAGGAGGGAGAATGTCGAAGAGAGCAAATAAGCGAGAGGGAAACAGAAAAATGAAGCTGACCAACCAAAAACTAAGCAACTCTAGAAGTCGGAGGCACAAAACAAGAGCAACAGAAGAAGAAGCCGAAGACTTTTAAGATAAGCTGAAGAGAGGGGAAGAAAACAAACACAGTAGGAGCTTAACAATTCCAAGAAAGGGGAAAGCAATACAGCAGAGGAGACACCGAGAAACTGGAAGAAGAAGGACACAAACGACACACCAAGCAAACTTTTTTTGCTGGGCTTTGCGCGCTGTGCCAGGGGAAAGGCAGAGACCAAGGCGGTAGAACGAAGGAAGGCGGGGGAACCGAAGAGATCGAGGAAGAAACCGCAACTTTGCTCGCTGCAGTGGGGCAAGACGAAAACGAAGGTGATGAAACAAAGGAAGGCGAGGGGGCGAAGAGAAGAAGGAAGCTCACTGCAACCGGTACTTCTATGATGTCGTGGGGAGAAGCGCCAAGCCCACGTGATATAGCCCCCTGCTGTCGAGTGGTGGAAGGAACACGTGTTATGGGTTTTACCTGGCACCGGGAGTAAACTGGCCAATTTGCTCAGATTCATGCTTTAAGTATAAGAAGATTTAAGGATATGACATTATATTAAAAAAATAGGTCTCTTGTGAGACGGTCCCACAAATCTTTATCTGTGAGACGGGTCAACCCTACCGATATTCACAATAAAAAGTAATACTCTTAGCGTAAAAAGTAATATTTTTTCATGGATGACCCAAATAAGAGACCTGTCTCACAAAATACGACCCGTGAGACCGTCTCACACAAATTTTTGCCATATTAAAAAGGGATTTTAGATACATTACTGACCAAGATAGCTACTTAAAACCACTCAATCCTAATAATAGCTTGTGCTCATCTCCAATCGTTACATGATGCATCGAATTTGTATTTATATACATTATATCGAATTTGTATTTATTTATTTGGTCACAGAAAGAAAGGAAATTAATATGCACGTTCACAAGTCTGTAGTTCTCATAGCAAAAGCCAAAAATGTACAGTTTTTACATAGCTCAAAGTTGTTATTATCAACACATTGATATGTATAACATCACATAAAGACTTCATCCAGAAAAAAACAAGCAGAAGGAAAAAAGATTCAACAGTTATACATTCCACAGGCCTGAGTATGGGCAAAAGGAGAATCGGTTTATCCAATTCACGCTGGAACATAAGATTCGAGCAGCAGTTTTGCTGGGGACGGTGATCTGATTTCTACGATCAAATAAACGAACTTCCACTGCTTATCAACCTTGTCCTTGAACATCTCGGCACCAACTAACCCAGCTCCATGGGGACCGCGAATGTGGAAATTAACCTAATATTTGCCAGAAAGATCCGTAAATAATGTGTATGCTGGACAGACAGAAATTTTAACTTGTTGTATACTCTTGTAGGCACTATGGATATGAAAAGAAAGGGCTACCTCGATATGCTCGTTTCCATCTTCATCGGTCCATACTCGATTAGGGATGCGTTGGCGAGCAGCTCGGTTCCGGCTTTCCTGGCCATACCCAGTTATAGGGGATCCGATTCTAACTCTAACCTGATCCAAAGGATGTCAAAAATGTCAAAAGCGGAATCACGAAAATGATTGATACATACAGAAATAAAATCAGGAACAGTAGCATCAACACGAGATCAATATCAAAGACCTAGAAAAATGGATCCTGAAAATCAAATTTCATAGAGTCTATGAACCAAAATGATGCTGAGTTTCTTTTGTTTTTAAACTTTTCTAAACCCATTAAGGTTTCCCAGAAAAATTACCATGAGTTTCTTCCTATCTAGACTTCATGGTTTGGATTTATACCAAAAATCAAGTTTAGGAAAAGAAGTATGAGGATCTTTAAATTTAGACTACATGAATCATAAGTTCAATGCCCAGGTATCACTTATTTGGTACCTGTAATTCACAAAAATTTAACTGATCATGCTTTACTTCAATTCACAACCAGCGATCAAAGATGAGTAAGTCAACATGAAAAAGAGTTGGAAGTTGAAAAAAAAACATAGAATAGATCGAACCTGACTGTCAGTTTTTATTCTGTCAAGAGCCTTCCCAAAAATTTTATAAAGATCGGTATCTAAGAATCAGAAACTAAGGTTCCATTCCCAAGAATTTAATCATATACCACAAGTTTATTCACTCGTAAAGAACCCTCACTCTTTAGGTTCAAATAAAAGTTCTTTAAAAACAGCATATCCTGCAGCTGCTGCAATTCCAAGCCCAGCAAGGATGAGAACGCTATAAGAAGCTCCCTCGGTAAATGTCATTGGCTTCTCAGGTATATTATATGTTGGAGCATCAAATGGATCTTCGACTGTGGTTACATCTTTTTTGGTCTGTATGAATGAGAGAGAATGAAAGTAACTCTATGGTTATCAAGGTAATTTCAAAATGGTAAACATAGCAAGATGAAAGTTATTAGCACGAGAAGCTTTAAGCTTAAAGTTAGCATTGATGACTTACATACTATTCAAGACAAATCAAACGTTCGAAGTTCACAATCAAAGTGAAGTTGCTGATATATATGGTATAAGGAGCATATTATCTAGCTTGAACATGTAATCAATATGCAAAATTACAAAACATTTTTGCATTAATCACAACACTTGATAAGATTTGTTAGTCAGTAGAGTCTGATGTGTAGATACAATTATATTTCATTTTAACTAAAATTTATTTGGAAATCTAAAAATTCTTGAACTATCAGCAGGGGTATCAATTATTCCTTTTAACAAATTGATATTGATTACTAAATTTCATCACAAGCAAATTTTTATGATTGAAATATAAATCCAGAGGAGGGAAAACCTGTGATTGTCAAATCAGGGGCACATTCTACTTCAGATTCCAAAATTTTCAGAAAGAATCTCAATACGATTTTGCCTTAATCATAGAAAATGTTGAAGGAATGTAAGCTAGCAATATCTAAAAATAGTTAATAGAGCGAATACAGTGTGTGATGTATTCAATTTTTCATTCACATGAGGAAAACGGCAAACAAAGCAGGAACACGCGAGAGCTTTCAGTTATATGCCAATCAAGAACAGACCCGCAAAGGGGCGATGCAAGAAAAGGTTCCATAGCCTTCACTCTCCCCTCAAAGAGGGAGCTTCCAGGCCTGGGGACTGGGAATTTCATCTATAACTTCCTTCGAACATACAAGTTGATGATGCATTGCAGAGATAGATAAATGTTTCTACACTTGGATATCAAGTCTTTTAATGGCATTTAGGTTGAAATTAAAACCTCGTGCGAGCTTTTCCGTGTTGATTCGGAAGTTCCTGTTGCCATGGACCTAGCATAACCAGGAATTGTAATGTTCAACCCATTGACCTCAAAAACTCCCAAAGACGAACGGACATTTGCAAATTTTCCATTTCCCAATGCTCTAACCAACACCGAGACGCCTACCAAACGTCATCATACGATCAAATTCACCACTCGGTGATGAAACCCATAATAAAGCTCAATTTTCAGGTCATTACTTGCACAAAAAGGAACACGTATACTGACCAGCTTTCATATCCGTATTCAATTTGCAAACATTTTCTGCTCGAATAACGTGTCTTCTCTTGATGCCAAGTTCCTGAGCCACCTGCAACCTATATGCAACTGAATATTAATTAAACGCGAACCAAAAACAAATTTCGATTAAATTGGTAAATCCTGTGCTTAGAATACCTGGTGAGTATGGTTTTAAGAGCTCTAATCGATTTCATTCTTCTTCGTTTCAGAGCAGATGGGCTCTGCTTCTTCAGGATTTCCACCCCCTTGCTAAAACCCTAACATGTTGCTTGCAGTTTGCTGATGCAGGATATCTACACTCAGCCCCGCTGAGGGAAAATTAGGAAAAGGGACTCTTTTGTGTTTTTTTTGAAAAAAATGATTTATGGTTAAAATTATTTTTATGTCCCTACGTTTTAAGTTTAAATTCTTTAAACACATCCTTTTTAGCTAATTATCTCAGATTATACCTTCATAGCATTATTTCGAAAAAAATTTCAAAAACCTCCGACCGTTCCAGTAAAACCCTCGAAAAACCCTTCCCTCAGGGCGACGCTTACTCAATCGAAGGAATGGCAAACGAAAATGTGGTAAGATTCGCGTTTATTTCGATTTTTTGCTTCTGTGTTTTTGTCCATTTTCGTGCTTTTTTGCTTCTGTGTTTTACTTTGATGGTCGACGATGATAGGTCTACCATAACGTATGGTCGACCTCACATGGTCGACCATGAAAGTGAAAAAGCCAATAGATTATGGTCGACCACCTTGATTTTTATGGTCGACCATGTGGTCAAATGATTGACCATAAAAAAACAAGGTGGTCGACCATAATCTGTTGGTTTTTTCACTTTCATGGTCGACCATGTGAGGTCGACCATACGTTATGGTCGACAATAATGGCTATGGTCGACAATTTGTGGTGGACCAATATTTCCGTAACTGTACTAATTTTTTTTGTGTCACAGGTTTATTTGCCGAGGAAACTTGGCAGAGATGCAGTATTTCGATGCAAATTGACAATTCAATCGAGATACAAAGAGGTTTCTGAGAAGATTCATCGTTATTTGAACAACGACGAGAGAACCCATTTTTTCGAGCAGTCGGCTTTTGGTAATTTGGTTAGGTATTATAGAGATTTTAACATTTTCAGTCAAATTATATGGTATTTAATGAGTAATCAGATCGTTGATAGTAGTAGTGATGATTTGTGGATGGTGGTGCGCAAAAGGCCGGTTAGATTTTCTTTGTTAGAATATTGTTTAATAACGGGTCTAGATTGCGCTATAGAGCCCGAAGATTTATCAGATAGAGATGTATTTGGCACCACACACTTTTCCGGTAAGTCTGAGCTTGCTTTGAGTGATTTGGAGGGAAAGATTAATGTCGAAGAGCATAATGAGACTGGTATAGATGTGGAAAAGATAAAGATGGCTAGTCTATACTTTTGTTGTGCCGTATTTGGTGAGGCGACGAGGAAAAAGACGATGAAGATAGACCCTAAATTTTTGAGGCTTGTAGATGATTTGGATAGGTTCAACCATTATCCCTGGGGTAGAGTAGCCTATCGGGATGCTGTCCGATGTTTGAAGAAGGATCTTTTAGGGCGATATAATTATCTCACCGAGGCACAAGGTCGGAAAGAAGTTGACGGCAGCTTCCTTGTCGGCGGTTTTGTTCTACCTCTGCAGGTATATTATTTTTTGAATGTTAAAGTGGATTTGATATCTTTATTTCGACTAGTAACATTGTTTGAAATTTATGTTACAGATCCTTGCTTATGAATGTTATCCGAGCGTGGCACAAAAGGTAGCAAGGAGAAGAGATGTAGAAGGTTTGATGTTGCCCAGGATGTTTCAGTGGGTGACTAACACATGGTCGTCAAACCGTGCCCAAACTGGCGCTGATATCACTGCAGCCTTTGGTGGTTCTCCTATAGATGTAAGTAGTATGAATTGATTTGATATAATAACTGTGGACATTAATTTTTTATTAATATGATGTGTTATTAATTATATGCAGGATTGTCTTGGTTTTTTGACTCCTACTCCTGAGGAGCTAGTTTCACCTTATTATACGACCGGGATTTTTGTTGATTCTGCACCTGATGCGGTCATCACTCGGGTGCTCGAGCTCTGGAGGCAAGGTGAAACAGTCATATGTAGCGAGCACCCTTTGGAGTCTCCCTCAGTCCAGCACACGCCTTCTGCACATTCACGTCCTGTTTTTTCCGGCAACTTTTATGGTGATATGAGTAGATCAGTCGAGCACACCGTTTCTGCAAATGCATCTGAGGACGTTTCCGGCACCCGTTCTGGTGATCTCAATAGATCCAGCTCTAGCACTAGTTCTCCAATGCGTACGGGTCCTAGAGTCCACTTTGGACTCAATCCTTCCCGCCACCCGTCACCGTTGGAGCATTGTTTCGAGAGACGGTTGACTGCCTTGGAGGATTCCGTTGTGTCTATGCATGTTAAGATGTCATCAGAATTTATTGAGACCAGGGCGTCTATCCGGAATATAAATATGACTTTAGATGACTTGAAATCGAGTTTCAATCTTGGTCTCGATGAGTTGAGATCGAGTTTGACTGAACAGATCAGAGCTGGTTTTGATGAGATGAGGTCTACCATTCTAGTGCATCAAGACAAAGATTATAGCATAGCCTATAGCAGATGGCGGAAGAGGAAATCATCCGAGGCCGATTTTGGTGAGTTAATTATATTAATTATAATTATTTTTATGTGATAGAATTGTCATTATTAATTTAATTTGTTTAATTTACGTTGTTAGGTGTGGATGATAATCTGGCTAGGGAAATTGGCAGTAGTAGCCAAACACAACATATATTTGAGCCTAACCTTCCGGTCATTACAGAGGAGTCCTCAGAAGGTGAGCTAATGCACTTTTTTGATTTTATATTTATGTACAGTTTATTTAACAATAAACTTTTTTTTAAGATATTCAAGCGACTCCGGATGCGCGTAATCCAGTTGGCGAGGCGACCACGTCGAGAGGTTATTACACTGCACCTTGTCTATTCATATTTGCATTGAAGGTGTTATTATTTTAATTTGTTTAATGTACGCTGTTAGGTGTGGATGATAATCTGGCTACCCAACACATATTCGAGCCTATCCTTCCAGGCATTACAGAGGAGTCCTTGAAAGGTAAGGTAAGACACTTTTTTGATTTTATATTTATGTATAGTATATTAAACAATATACTTTTTTGTTTTCAGATATTCAAGTGACTCCCGATGCACGTATGTCAGGTCGCGAGGCGACCACGTCGAGAGGTTATTACACTACACCTTGTCTATTCATATTTTCATTAAAGTTGTTTTAATTGATCAATTTACGCAGTGAGGCCACTTGCGGAGACTGTGACACTGAAAGAAAAAACCTCGCTGGCGCGAGTTAGGGCATCGATGCTCGACCGTTTGCCAAGTATGATTCGAGGTTTTTATGCTGAGTATGAGAAGTCGTACTACGGGCCCATGGCGATCGCAAACTCGCGTGTCACTTTCTCTGTAAGCATTTACAATGCTTTTAAATTTGTTAGAGAAGTTATTTTAAAACATTGAAAAACTTTTGTTTTGTTGTATTCAGCACTTCGGCGAAGCTCTCCATTGATTGCTTGAGATGCAGATCCGACATCCTGAAGTGATGTCGCCAGATGTGTCGTTGATGGACATAGATTTCTACAGTTCGATGTCAATATTGGCCGAAGATAGAGATAATGTTGTCAACACAGATCTGGTGGGGAAAGTGAAAAGCAGTGATCCAAAATGGCCTTGTATCTCGTGGGAGAAGGCACGAAGAATTCTCATCCCTGTCTACAAATATAGGCGCTGGTTTTTGCTTAAACTTGTTACAGGGGTGAATAAGTGCATTATATATGACTTGCAGCGAAGGCACGATCCCAACTTCAAAGATCTGAATGAGGAAATAGAGCCTATACTTATAAACGCTGCTCGTCTGCTATCCATTGTCGAGAACAACCCACACCCCGAGAGGCCATGGAATATAAAGCTTCATGATGAATACAGTGCCAAGATTATACAGTAAGTTGTCCAATTTCTAATTAAAATATAAAAAATTTATTATATTTCATGATTTTATAAAGTAAATAATAACTTTTTATTTTATTTTATTTTTCTCAGCGAAGACTCTGGAGCATTTGTATTAGCCGTTGCTGGATACTCTTTGTCTACGAAGAGTGCGCAATTAGTACTAACTTTGGATGAAAAATTAGTATATGAGTTTAGATATTTTTTAGCTTGTAATATGTTCCTTAATGATTGGTCATTGTTGTGATGTATAGGACAATTTTATGCAATTACTGGACACACGTTGTTTGTTATTTGTTTGTTTTGTTATCTAATTCCATAGTATTTTTTTTTCGACCACTCTAGTTTTTTGGTCGACCAATCTTTTTAAGATTGGTCGACCACTGTGTTTTTTGGTCGACCCCCATGAAACATGACCCTGTGCTTTTTGGTCGACCATACAAATATGGTCGACCACTCTCTTTTATGGTCGACCACTCTTTTTTTTATGGTCGATCCCTCATTTTTTGGTCGACCACTATTGGTCGACCATACAACTATCGTCGACCAAGTCTGTGCTTTGGTCGACCACAGTGCTTTAGGTTTAGGGTTTACAAGTGTCACGATATGAAAATTATGTCATATGTTATAATTTAAATTTGAATCAATCTCAAAATGATGTTATATTTCAATTAATTTGAATCGTGAAATCACAATTACGTTACAGGTGTCACGATATGAAAATTATGTTATATGTTATAATTTAAATTTGAATCAATCTCAAAATGATGTTACATTTCAATTAATTTGAATCGTGAAATCACAATTACGTTATAGGTGTCACGATATGAAAATTATGTCATATGTTATAATTTAAATTTGAATCAATCTCAAAATGATATTACATTTCAATTAATTTGAATCGTGAAATCACAATTACGTTACAGGTGTCACGATATGAAAATTATGTCATATGTTATAATTTAAATTTGAATCAATCTCAAAATGATGTTACATTTCAATTAATTTGAATCGTGAAATCACTATTACGTTACAGGTGTCATGATATAAAAATTATGTCATATGTTATAATTTAAATTTGAATCAATCTCAAAATTATATTACATTTCAATTAATTTGAATCGTGAAATCACTATTACGTTACAGGTGTCATGATATAAAAATAATGTCATATGTTATAATTTAAATTTGAATCGATCTCAAAATGACGTTACATTTCAAAAAATTTGAATCCTGAAATCACAATTACGTTACAGGTGTCACGATATGAAAATTATATCATATGTTATAATTTAAATTTGAATCAATCTCAAAATGATCTTACATTTCAATTAATTTGAATCGTGAAATCACAATTACGTTACAGGTGTCATGATATGAAAATTATATCATATGTTATAATTTAAATTTGAATCAATCTCAAAATGATGTTACATTTCGATTAATTTGAATCGTGAAATCACAATTACGTTACAGGTGTCACGATATGAAAATTATGTCATATGTCATAATTTAAATTTGAATCAATCTCAAAATGATGTTACATTTCAATTAATTTGAATCGTGAAATCACAATTACGTTACAGGTGTCACGATATGAAAATTATGTCATATGTTATAATTTAAATTTGAATCGATCTCAAAATGACGTTACATTTCAAAAAATTTGAATCCTGAAATCACAATTACGTTGTAAGATATAATTTACAGGTGTCACGATCTGAAAAATTATGTCATATGTTATAATTTAAATTTGAATCAATCTCAAAATGATTGAATCGGGAAATAATTTACATAATAAACAGGCTAATAGTCGACCATCCTGGTCGACCATTAGGCTAATGGTCGACCATAAATGTAATGGTCGACCATCGGGCTAATGGTCGACCAATGGGGTTATGGTCGACCAAAAATAAAAGATTGGTCGACCATCAATCCAATGGTCGACCATCGGTCTAATGGTCGACCAAAAATAAAACTTTGGTCGACCCTCAGGCTAATGGTCGACCATCCAGCAGCATATGATTCTATCTTTTGCTGAATTCGTCGATGGAAGGAATTCTGTTTTGTTTTCTTCTACCAACTCTCTTCTCTACCAAAAGAGGCAAGACCAATGGAAAATTAATGTTGCGTGGCCATTCATTTTCTTCCGGAACAGGGTAAACAGTCTCTGAGTAAGCCATGCACCATGACATCGTAGAATAGTACTCTGAACACAGATCATATATCTCAATCTTCGCTAACCAACTGGCTGCAATGGCATGAGCACATGGAATTCTATCAATATCAAATACTCGACATGTGCATCTTTTTGATTCCAGGTCCACTATGGCCGAATGTCCATGGCCCCTAACATCAAACTCCAGACGACCTAATTCAAAAACTTGCATTCCATGGGCATCAGTGAATCGGCTACGAAGAATCCCCTCGATGGCAGGGGTCAGATTAATGTTACTTGCAATTGAAGCGTGGCGATGTCGGGCAAACCAACATGAGGCCAGTTTCTGCAAAGAACCTAAAAGTGCAATGATTGGCAGCTTCCTTTCTTCAAGTAATCTAGCATTGATCGACTCAACCTCGTTTGTCGTCATAATATTGTAACGGGTCTTTGGACAATATGCTCGACTCCATCTATCAAGTGAATCTCTCTCGTCCAAAAATTGCGCTGCCTCAGGATATTTATTCCTAAATTCATTATATGCATTATCAAACTCGAAAGGCTTATAAATTTTTGCAATGTGCAAAATCATTTCGGTTGCACCCTTCTTTTTGCATCTAGTTTTCGGGTTTTGGGATAAATGCCACGTACAATGACCATGATGCGCATTTCTATATACAGTAGAAATCGCATTTATGATTCCTTGATGCATGTCTGAAATTATCACCAATTCATCCTCGTCTGGTACTACTTCTAACAACTTCGTCAAAAACCAACTCCACGAAGAAGTAAACTCGACATCTACGATTCCCCACGCCAAAGGATATTGGTGATAATTTCCATCTTGTGCCGATGCCACCAGTAAAACACCATTATACTTTCCCATTTAACCACGTACCATCAATTGATACAACTTTCCGCATACTTCGATATCCTCTGACGCATGCACCAAAGGCAACAAACATTTACTTGAATCGATTTTCCTCGTCGACAAAAATGTCTGTTATGCTTCCTCGATTCATCTGCTCAACCATGTGCAAATAACAAGTCAATAAAGCAAAACTCTTCGTAGGACCACATTTCAACATATTATCTGCTAGTTCTTTCCCTTTCCAAGCCTTGTAGTATGATATATCAGTATTCATACTATTGCGCATCATCGTCATCACTGCTTTTGGTACAATTGGCACTGGATGACCTTGGAAATTATCCACCAACATATCACGAACAACAGCAGAACTCGCTCCACGGATTTTTTTTCGTCTCCCAGTCAAACCACATGTGTGTGTATTGCAATAGGTCCGAACAGAAATTGCATGTGAATCATTCTTAATCTTTGAGGTCCAGATTCTCCACTTACAATCAGACACTACACATTTTACGGCGTACACTTTTTGGCTACTTTTAACCGTCTCAAATTCAAAGCAAGCTTCCAAACTTATTCTAATTATCTCTTTTTTCACTGCTTCTCGGTTTGGAAATTATTGACCAACAAACAAGTTTGAACCATCAGTGAATGAAAATGTGTCATTATCAATATTCACATCCGCAACCAAATTTGCGTCAACACTTGCAACAAGATTTGCCTCGACATCGTTTGCGTCATTACGTGCTTCATCATATAACTCGTCTGTGTTACTACGATCCACATGCATGGCATCCACGTTATGTGCTTCGTCGAAAAAGTCAGTGATGTTATTACAATCCACAGAAACAATATTCAAGTGAAAATAATCATCAAAATGTCTCTGTTCGATAAAATTGCAATTGTTTTCGTGCACATTATCAAAAACATCAACAGAAGCAGCACGTTCAATTTCAACTTGAAGCACTGGCCTACTTCTCGGACAACCAAGATAAAAATATGCTTTCAAATCATGGTCATTCTCTATGTAAATCGGTTGAATGTTGCACGGCAAATCTAGAAGATAACTCATCCTCAACATGACACTATCTTCTAATTTTCCAGCTCTATATATTTCACTTTTTAAATTTTCAAAATCACAAATATCATCGTCCACTGGAATAGCAACAAACTTTGCATTTGGCCCTGCATTCCATTTATATACCAGCTCCTCATTTTCCCATTTCCCATCGAAATGAACAACAATAACTGTCGGCATATCTACAAAATTCACCAAAAACATATGATAATTAGTCAACAAAACATATAATAATTAGAATGGGCAAATTTATTAAATTATAATTATAAAAAAAGACCACACTATGTCCACCCGCAATTTGTTCGGTCGACCAAGAAGTATTCTTTCTTGGTCGACCAATAAGAATTCTTTCTTGGTCGACCAAGAAGGAATTCTTCTTGGTCGACCAAGTTGAGGAAAAAAATTTCTTCTTCAACTACAGACTTAATTTTCGGCGAGGTTAATTTTCGTAGATGGCTAGACGAAGAAAACAATGAATTGGGTTCAATGGAAATGGAGAAAACTTACCGTGCTCGTTTTTTCTTCAAAAGGAGACGACTTGGTCTTCAAATACAGAAGAATCGGGCAATAGATGTAGATATAGATCTGAAGAATGAGCTTGTCAACTTCTCTTTAATGTAATGCTGCAGTCGTTGATGTGGTAGGTAGATGAGGTTTTTACATCCGTAGACTGAGAAGAAAGAGAAAAAACGACAACATAACAATTAATTTATTAAGTTTACAGGTTTTACAGTTCAATTAAGGTTAAATATAATAATTAAGAGTCAACTCCTTCTTTTTTTAAAAAAAAAAAGTCAGAGTCCTTTTTTTAAAATCTTTTCTGTATTAATCTTATTTTTTTAATTGTCCCGCCCCGCTTAACTTCAAAAATGGATTAAAATAATTGAAAAAAATTGAAATTTTAGTATCGTATTCATATTATTGATCAAGTTTTGATTTTCATTCAATAATTTGTTTTTTATTTTATTTTTTCTTTCAAATCCACTAAAATCATTGAATATTGTTACTGCCACCGATGTTATTTTACGAGATTCATACGACGATCTCACGAATCTTTATCTGTGAGACGAGTCAGCCCTACCGATATTCACAATAAAAAGTAATCCTCTTAGCATAAAAAGAAATGTTTTTTCATGGATCAAGATTCAACCCACGAAATTGATATGTGAAATCGTCTCACAATAATTTTTGTATTTTTTCTTATGTCTAATTTTTAGGATGTTAAAATCCAATTTATCATTATTTTAATTATTTGATTTGATACAACAGAAAATAATTAAAAAAACATAATTTGTAACTGTATCACTCGAAATTGCAGATATTTAAATATAATTACGTAAACAACAGAAACTAGTTTTTTCAGGCAGCATCATTTATTTAATTTATTTAATTATTAAACGAATAATGAGCTGTCTCTTTATATTACATATTGACTACAAAAATATAAAGTAAATTAAGTCAAATTCATGAAAATAGGAATTTTCATGATATAATTTATTTATTTATTTGACAATCGTGTAAAGAACATTTAACTAACTAAACATTGAATAGTTTATTTAAAACTACACAAGAAAAATAACCTTTCTTTTTGTGGATGTCGTCCAGTTATTTATTGCAATTAACGCGGTTTTTATAAGTAAGGCTGCGGAAAAAAAATTAGAATTTAATAATTATGCAAAAAAATTATTCACGGTCACTCCCAAAAATATATTTTTTAAAGAAAAATTAAAATTCCCAAATTGATGCTTATTATTATTTATTTAAATTATATATAATTTATACAATAAAAAATCCAATTACATTCTAATAATGGAAATTATAATAATTCCCACGGTTGTAGAATGTGACAAAGTGTGGTACTCGGTTTGGTCGACCCTACCCATATGGGTAGTGCCCCAAACCATTGAGGAGTTGACGAAAAACACACAAGTGTCAAGCCGTAAGGTTACTATAGCTTTAATTTCTTGATTGTGTGTTTTTTCCCCTTTTCTTTCATCATTTTGAGTAAGTCTCTTGTGAGACGTTCTCACGAATTTTTATCTGTGAGACGGGTCAACCATATCGATATTCACAATAAAAAGTAATATTCTTAGCATAAAAAGTAATAATTTTTCATGGATGACACAAATAATAGATCTATCTCACAAAATACGACCTGTGAGATCGTCTCACACAAATTTTTACCCATCATTTTTTAAGAAACATTTTGTCATCATGATTTTATTTCATGTTAAAGAAAATCAAAAGATTTCCCATTACTACCAATATGATGAAATATTCAAACATCATGATGAAGCCACATGCAAATTTGAAAGATGTATTGCAACATGGGCATTTAGTGGCTAGCTCAGCCCTCTACACAAATAAATAAGTAGATAAATAAATAGCATAAAATTTATGTGAGATTGGATCATATGTCAATTTTACAAGATAGATATCTAATCTGATATGATTCATGAAAAAATAATTATTATGACAAAAATATTGTTTTCACTTTAAAAATTATTCAAGTCGACTTGATGCAAGGAAAAAAATATGTGAGACTGTCTAATGTATTACACCTACTCAATAAATACGCGTGTGTGTAAGTACATCGATAGGTGTATGACGAAATATGTATAAGATGTTTTTTGTTTTGTATTTTTTTTAAAGCAAGAGAAGATTATTTTGTCTTAAAAACGAAGTTGAAGAAGTGCTTCCTGCAAAAGATTTGTTGGGCCAAATTATAATTACATCACTGTGACTTATGAGATATCCAAAAAAACATATAACTATTTTTCAAATCCCTTGTTTTTTAAAGTGAGAGACTCACATTATCTAATGATATTGAAATACTGTGAAAAACACTCGAAATGTAGCATAGACTAACCCAAGTAATCCTTATTTAATTTATGCGGGGATTAAGTCCATTAAATTTTCATCCTAATCTTCATCCCCACTTCAAATAATCTACAAATGGTAATGAGGTATCCGAATTTGTCATCATCATCCCCGATCTGACGTGAATTAAATCAATATCTTGATCACCGTTTCAAATATCAGTTGAATTAACCAAATAAATCTTCAAATTCAATTAAAAAAATTGATACAATAATCCAATTACATATACAAATATTAATATTACTTAAACAATATAAACTTTTGTAATTCACGGTTTTAGTAAACAAAAAATATGAAACCATATAATTATCATGAGGTGACGAGTTGGATCATGAACGATATTTGAATGTTAGGAATTTGAGTTTTCTTTTTTGTCAATTATTAGGAAAAATCATTATTATTAGTAGTAATAATGATATTATCATCAGAGATCTTGTGACGGGTTCAAAGATAAAGATAACATTATCATATTCGTCTCTTATTTGTCTCCATAGATTTGAAAAATTCTCAAACCCGCCCTAATTTGGGGACCCATGAGAAATTGTAATCCCTAATCTCATTCGACTTACCTAGATACATTTATTATTTATACTAACGAACGACGTACACAAGATACATATCTAAAATAATTACCAAATGCTCATGATTTTATTCATTTCTCTTTTCAGATTTCATCATTTGCTCGCTTTAGTAGGTGAGCATGTTTCTTATGAGACGATCTCACGAATCTTTATCTGTGAGACGAGTTAATCCTAACGATATTCACGATAAAAATTAATATTCTTAACATAAAAAGTAATATTTTTTCATGGATGACTAAAATAAGAGACATGTAAAATACGACTTGTAAAACCGTCTCACACAAATTTTTGCTTTAATGAATTTGTATTTCCGTTAGGCCCGTGCTTCGTATTGCTTTGTACACATGGAAAACTTATACATGGACACAAAATATACACACACAATTTGTTCAAACATATCAATTCCGTACAATTTTAGTCACGTGTTTTCTATATTATTTTTACCATCGTCCAATGTAGAATATTTTTGAATTAAAATCATATTGTATAATTAAACCGCTAATTTATTATCTTACACCGATGCACATTTATTCCATCCANAGACAATTAACATGAAATTATTTCAATTTATATGAGTTCAAATATGAAGTTTTGTTTAGATTTTTTTCTATGTAAAATATGGATTAACTTGAGGACGTTTTTAGTAAGGTAAGAAGGTTAATTACTGAATTAAATATTTTGGTAAAGGTAGTTATTATAAGGGTCTCACACTTAATAATATAGTATAGATAGTATAGATAATATAGACGTATCAGATATGAATTTATAAAATTAATTCTTACAACGTGCCTCTGATCATCATATATACCTTCGGGAAAATGTAAAAAATAAAATAAAATCGATTTGTAGGGGAAATAATCAAAGGATTCTTAAATTTTTATACAAAAAACATTCGAAAAATCGTTTGAATGATAACCGTGGTTACTCACTTCAATCGGAGCGTTATCCATGAACTAATTATCGAGAAATTTCAAGTTGCTCTTGAATGTATTGTTCGAATAGTGTATCTAAGAGTCTGACGGATCTCACGTAAACCAAATTCAAATACGAGAAATGTGTTAAATTGAATCGAGTTATATTTTTGGTTTGTTTGAAATCGAATGAGTAGAATATGAAGCTGCAAGAAAAGCTTTAAAGGCAAAGATAGAGTCCCTCTCCAACCCACCTGCAATATTCTGTGCCCCCTCCCTGCTCACATTTATGTATCATTCCCACCTTCTTTATTGCCACCACCCACTCTATTTATTCCTCCACCAACTTTTCCTTGTTTTAGATTTTGATTTTTCCACAATTTTGTGTATACTTTATATTATACATATATATGAAAAATATATATATATATATATATATTGATGTGTATAAGATCAATTATTTGGTGGGTTAATAAAATCACTGTTGATGTCTAAAATATTGATTATGTTTGCAGAAGTCCAAGCTCATTAGACGCTCTTAAAAATCTATAAATAGAGGAATTTTCAGACAATTCAAGGGAGGCTATCATTTTTATAAAAGTTTTTTTAGTTCTCTGAGTTTTCTTTGAACTGTTTATTGACTTGAGCGTCGGAGTGTCTATGTCGAGAACCTTATCGGCGCCCATTTAACGAGTGTTCGTGACGCAGGTGACGCCCCCGCAAATTAACTGTATATTTCTTACGTAGATCCGTTTACAAGTCAGGTGAGCTCAATTACCGGCCAAGTGGATCAGTTTACTAACCAGTCGGATCTCGCGTCCACAGTCTACTTTTAGCTGCATCATATATATATAATTAACTGAAATAACTCTATATATATATATATTAAAAAAGATATTTTGTGAAAGTTATTTCAGTTAATTGCACTGTGGAAATAATTATTTAGTTGCCCATTTTCCGTTCATAAAAATGTAGCCCTATCTAAGCCATTAAAGTGCCACATGAAAGTTAGTGGGCAAGGTATCATTGTCATTTATGCAAAAATTCTTGTTTTGATATTTAAATAAATGACATCTTCAAAAACAAGAAAGTTTAGATTATAGAACTTTATGATAGTCGGGCAAAATCTCGGATACTTGATTGTCAAAACAAAAAAAAAACGCTAAAAATTATATTTGATTTAAGGTTATGATGTAAAGTCTTTGTGCAAAAGTATATTAAATTAATAAAAACGAAAATTATGGTAAAGTCGTAGTAAATATTGTGAGATTAAGTTCATAAACGAGTTAGTTTATAAAAAAATATTATTTTTAAACTTATTTTTAAATAAAAATTGAATATACCGGCTTACAAATAAATTAGTATAAAATAATTATATTTTGATCCATTTTCGTTTCCCTCGCCTTATTTATTTTAGTAGCAAAAAAATCAGAAGAATAAAAAAATTTGAGAGGAAAGTAAGTGCTTTAAATGCTTTACTGACTCTCCTGTCGCCGGGAACTCTCATTCTCTGCACTTTTCCCGGCGGATTTGGCTGTTTTGCACGCCATTGAAGTTCACCCAATATTCCGGCGAAGCTTGCCACATTACTGAGCTCATTAGTCATTTCCCTTCTCTCGAGATCGAAACTGCTCCTGTTTTGCTGCCTGCTACTTTACTCTCACTCTTTCTTCCGAAGTCTGACCTCCATTTCCCATTTTTCATTCTCTTTCTGGTCCAGTTCATTTGGAATTTTTTAATTATTTTCTGGGTTCTTTCGTGTTTTTCCTCAGGTCTCGATTTCTAGCCGTTAAAGTCGTTGCAATCGCAATCTTTGTATGTATATGCGTTGAATTTTTTTACAAGTTTTTTAAGGTGTTTAGGCAGTATAGTTTGTGTCTTGAAGAATTAGAGGAATTTTTTAAGAATCATCAGTCGTTTCAGCTACTTTTCAGACTCGGCTTATGCCTGGTTGTTTCTCCTTCAGTCGTCGAGCTCCGTTTTTCAGTGAACAAGGATTCGTCCTCATTGGGTTCCATCAGGCTTCACAATGTCTTAACCTTATATGAGCATCGTGGCAGTTTCTTGAAGATGAGAAATTTGCTCTTTGTTTTCTCTCTCATTTATTTTTCTCCATTTTTGGTCACATCTTTTAGCCCCTCTTTAAATGACGATGTTCTGGGCTTAATCGTGTTCAAGGCTGATGTCAAGGATCCTGATGGCAAACTAAGTTCTTGGAACGAAGATGACAATACCCCTTGTAACTGGAATGGCGTAAAATGTAACCCCAGATCCAATAGAGTGTCTGACCTTGTTCTTGATGGCTGTGAGCTCTCAGGAAAGTTAGGCAGAGGCCTGCTCCGTCTGCAGTTTCTTCGAAAGCTTTCGCTTGCTAGAAACAATCTTACAGGTATATTAAGCCTCAGCCTTGCTCAGCTTCCTGATCTTAGGGTCTTGGATTTGAGTGATAATGGCTTCTCTGGTTTGATTCCAAGTGATTTCTTTAGCCAATGTGGGTCATTGCGATCTGTTTCCTTGGCTCATAACAAGTTTTCAGGCATGATTCCTGAGAGTTTGAGCTCATGTTCTATGCTTGCTTCCCTCAACTTTTCGGGTAATCAGTTTTCGGGTGTGTTGGCTTCTGGGCTCTGGTCGTTGCCAGGGCTTAGGTCTCTTGATTTGTCTGATAATATGTTAGAGGGTAAAATTCCAAAGCTCATAGAAGGTTCGAACAATTTGAGGGCATTAAATTTACGTAAGAATCAGTTTACCGGTGAAGTCCCTCATGAAATCGGGAATTGTTTGCTTTTGAGGTTAATCGATTTGAGCGAAAATTCGCTTTCTGGATGGCTTCCAAGCACAATGCAGAGTCTTGCTTTGTGCAATAGTTTAGTTTTACACAAAAATGGATTTGTGGGAGAGTTGCCCAAATGGATTGGAGAAATGAGAAGCCTCAAGACCCTTGATCTTTCTGCAAATAGTTTTAGCGGTCAAGTCCCCGATTCAATTGGGAAGCTGCAGTCGTTGAAGATTCTCAACGTATCCAGCAATGCCCTCACGGGAAGCTTGCCCGAATCCATGAGCAGTTTTGTAAACCTTCTGGTGTTTGATATCAGTCATAATTATTTGATAGGAAATCTTCCTTCTTGGATATTCAATATTGGTTTGGAGAAAGTTGTCTTCTCAGATAACAAATTAAGTGGCAGCATTGATACTGCCATCGATTCTTCAACTGAAAACTCTCGTAAAAAGCTTTTGATTTTGGATGTGTCCCAGAATAAGTTATCTGGTGTAATTCCATCTTCTGTTGGGGATTTTAGCAGCTTGCAGTTCTTGAATATGGCAAGTAACTCATTCATGGGCAGCATACCTGCAGATATTGCTCAGTTGAAGGCCTTAAGTGTTCTTGATTTCAGCGAGAATCAGTTAAGTGGCAGCATACCTTCTGAAATTGGAGGAGCCATCTCTCTAAATGAATTGAAACTGGAGAGGAACTTGTTTGGTGGAAACATCCCTTCGACAATTGAGGATTGCTCTTCCCTGATGATTTTGTAAGTTTTATGCTTGTAATGTGATTTGACTTTATTTATCTTGCAACTTGTCAATATTGTGGCTTTTTTCAGTATTTGTGGTTAATCGTCTCTGATTTAAGCCACTCTATTCATCTTGTTACTGGCTAAAGATGTTTCATAGTTGTGAAGGAGAACATTTTTCAGTGGTTGTTTTCGTCCTGCTATGGTGGTTGAAAATGATATAGATCATTGTACAATCTTAGACTGTTATTTAGTTTTGTGATTACTGTAGGATGATATCTTTAGAGCATGCCATTCCTGAAATAACTTATTCTGAAGAAATTTTCTTGGCGAAAAATCTTGATTCAAAACCCCTTAATTGCCAAGTTGTTCGGGCTCTACCATTCTAACAGGAGTTCCTATTGAATTTTGCTGCGTTTTGGCAGGTCTCTTGCTCATAATGAAATAACGGGATCAGTTCCCGCATCTCTTGCCAAGCTTAGCTACCTTCAAATTGTAGATTTTTCGTTCAACAAGCTGACAGGAACACTACCAAAGCAGCTGGCAAATCTTGTTCGCTTGCAGTCGTTTAACATTTCCGAGAACCAACTACAAGGTGAACTGCCTGCTGGTGGTTTCTTCAACGCCATTGCACCATCATCAGTATCAGGAAATCCATCTCTTTGTGGGGCAGCAGTCCATAAAAGTTGCCCTACTGTCCTTCCTAAACCGCTCGTACTCAATCCCAATTCTACGGATGATGGACCAGGTATCAACCCCCAAAGTTTTCGTCATGGGAAGAAAATTCTCAGCATTTCGGCCTTAATTGCCATTAGTGCGGCCGCTGCTATAGTCATTGGTGTAGTTGCCATAACTGTTCTGAATTTCCGTGTACGGTCTTCCACTTCTAATTCGGCTGTAGCTCTTACATTTTCTGGTAATGAATTTAGCCATTCACCGACTGGAGATGGCGATTCTGGAAAACTTGTTATGTTTTCAGGAGACCCCAATTTTAGCACTGGGACGCATGCTCTGCTCAACAAAGATTGTGAACTTGGCCGTGGGGGATTTGGTACGGTCTATCGAACTATTCTTAGAGATGGGCGTTCAGTCGCCATCAAGAAACTCACTGCTTCGAGTCTTGTCAAATCCCAAGAAGATTTTGAAAGGGAAATGAAGAAGTTGGGGAGAATTCGTCATGATAACCTCGTGGCACTCGATGGTTATTACTGGACCCCATCACTACAGCTTCTTATATATGAATTTGTCTCAGGTGGAAATTTGTACAAGCACCTACATGAAACATGTGCTGGAAATTACCTCTCGTGGAATGAGAGATTCAATATCATTCTTGGCTCAGCAAAAGGGTTAGCTCATTTACACCTGAAGAACACAATCCACTACAACTTAAAGTCGAGCAATATCTTAATTGACGGCTCCGGTGAACCTAAGGTTGCGGATTATAGCTTAGCAAGGCTATTACCTATGCTGGATCGATATGTTTTGAGCAGCAAGATTCAGAGTGCCTTAGGCTACATGGCGCCGGAGTTTGCCTGCAAAACAGTGAAAATAACAGAAAAATGTGATGTTTATGGATTCGGTATATTGGTCTTGGAGATAGTGACCGGCAAGAGGCCTGTCGAGTACATGGATGATGATGTCGTGGTGCTATGTGATATGGTTCGAGGAGCATTAGAAGAAGGCAGAGTGGAGGAATGTGTGGACAGTAGGTTGGAGGGGACGTTTCCTATGGATGAGGTGATTCCGGTGATGAAACTAGGTTTAATCTGCACGTCCCAGGTGCCATCGAACAGACCCGACATGGCAGAAGTGGTTAACATATTGGAGCTGATTAGATGCCCTTCAGAAAGCCAGGATGAATCTAACTTCTAGGATCTCAAGAGATGTATGAACTAAGAGTGATCTTGCGCAAACAAGAATTCGGTTAGTTTATTTTTCAAGAAGTGATCAGATGTAATTCTTGGAATTATTTTGTTCCCATTATGTTCTTTTCACCCCAAAAGAAACCCTCCTGGATTTTGTAATTTATTGTCAAGTTTGAACTTCATTACAAGTCCTTTTTGTTGATTCCAACTTGGTTAAATCTCTAATGATCATACAATAATCAGCGCTGTAAAAAACCATTTTGTTTAATGCTTGCACATGTTTTAGACCAATCTGCGCCCTGTTCTTTTTCCACGTGGAAAGAGGATAAAGTTGACATCTTCAAACCAGCCAAAAGCACAAATTCACACACAAAACACACATTGTGTATATTAATGTATATGCTGTGACAGATTTCAATTATAATATTGTTTTGGCAAGTCAAAAGCAGAACTCGATAGTCTGGCCGCAGGGTTATCAAGATTCTGATTTCCCCACTCCCCCAAGCGAATGAATCTGAGTTGCGAATATTAAAATAAACATAACCAAAGAGAATGGAGAAAACCCATAATAAAGAAAGGGAAAAAAGGGTCAAAAATGGAAATAAAATACAAGATGCTGTCAGTGTATATGTAACATCAACTTCCCCTTTTGAATATTCAATTTGGTCAAACATGCTGGAGGGATTCAAGTGCGTTTTTAATCATAGATTTATGAATATGTATATATTTGTAATATTTTATTTGATGCATAAGTAATTTAATGTAGTTTTAATTGTATTAAAAAAATTATATTTAAAGATTAATTTTCATTTCCCGCTCCATGAGTTTCAATCCATGGCTGTATTTTTGTCTTTTTTTTTTTCTAGAGTTTTAATATATTTTTTTATTTCTTTCCGATAGAATACGACACATTGTTAGGTTTTTATGCCATCGAAATTCACGTGCTTTCTCCTTTTTTCCTAGCGTCATTTTCTTGGATTGAAACCTATCCGTTTGCATTTTTGTCACTTCTTCAAGATTTGTACTTTACCAACTTTTAACAATACAAATATATTATACACACCTCAAATATATGCCGAATGTTTATCTATTGTGTCTAACAATAAAGTGATATTTATTACACTACACGTGAGTGACGGAGCCACAAAGAACAATTTTTTATAAAAAAAAATTAAAAATTTGTATATTAGGTTTGTGATAATTTTGGTTTACTTAATATTAGTTCGGATGACTCAATTTCAAACATTAAAAAATTCCATAGTTTAAATTATATTCCGAGTAGATTACTGATCATGACTCCGCCATTAACACCATCCATATATATTCAAGGTGTTTTTCTATGTTTTTCTCCATCAATATATAATATTTGAATGCCCATGATGTAGTGTTTGAAGTGCACCACTTCCAAAATATACTTATTTTGACTTAAAATTAGCGACCATAGAAATCATGGTCCCTTAATTTGTATTTACACTGTCATTTTTATTACAATTTGGGCACGTTTATTATATATGTGGGAAGATAGAATTGGAATTCATGGATTCGATTAGTCTTGTTGTTTATATTAAAATAATATATTAAATCTTAAATCAACATTTTATTTATACTCATTAATATTATATACAAAGTAAAATATATTACACAATTATTGAGTGAACTTGAAATATTAACATGAAATGATGTAAATATGTAAATGGTGAACTTGATGCTTATGGTCTTATTTATCTAAACAACAAAAATACATATAAAATATATGGATTTGATCAAATTGATCAATACAACCTTATATTCTCGAATAATCACTCTTTTCTGCTTATTTGCGAATTTGTTAGATGAGTAGTTTTTACTTACACCCGTGATTTCATAACTACTTGCTTTTGAAATATATCTACAAAATGATTTTCTTTTTTAAAAAAAATTTAATTAAAAAGACTCGTCGGTGTATGTTCTATAATTGATATAGTCCTGGCATCCCACTGATTTCTCAATCATTAACGGGAGATAACTAAGTCTTCTTGATTAATCATAGGATTATTTTAGCCTTGTATGCAAAAATATTGACAAATCTGACTAATTAACCATTATACATTCATGTTTTTTTTAGAAAAGAAACCTTAGCTCCCAACGGATAATGGTTTGATTTTCTTACCAATATTTTATTTTACAAATTTTTTAATTAAGTAAATCATATTAGACCATTGATCAATTGTTTGATTTTCTTACTAATACTTTATTTTACAAATTTGTCACGTAACGTTTGTCTAATATGATTTACTTAATTAACATAATTTGAAATTAATCCAATAATTTTTCATCGAAAGATAACGGCTGCGAGTATGGGTGAGCATTCGGTCGGTTCGGTTAACCGAACCGAATCGAACCGAAATATTTAGCCATAATCGAACCGACCGAATTAATTTTCATAATCGAATTAAAATCTGTTAATTCGGTCGATTGGTTAGAGAAGTGAGAATGAGATCAGATTAGAATTAAAGTTGATTTTAAAATTTAAAATTAAAACATATATAAAAATTTATTAAATAATAATATTTATTATATCGGTTAATTCGATTAACCAATTCACGGATTTCCGAATTGATTCAATTCCATCTATTAATTCTATTTTACCAAAATGTTGATGAAATCCAAACCCTAACTTAATTTAAATCTCTCCAGAGTTCCTTTGCCATTGTTTTTCTGAACTCCGGAAATGGCGTCTGAAAAAATCGGCACGGTCCCTCCTCAGCAAGTTCGTAACTCCCTCAGCTCACACTCTCAAGCGCAGATTGTGTTCCCGGCGGCTTTCGCGTGTGCCCCGCAGCCTTCACACCTCCGTGCCTCTACCGTTGGTGACCCTAAGACCTCCACCCGCGAGCTTACTTCCAGCTTCCTTGATCACCAGCCCCACTACTTTCATGCTTCCTCACTTCAAGCCGCCGGGTTCCGCCACCAATGGAATGCTAACTGCCGCGACTCAGGTGGAAACGCTTCGGTGGATGATGACGAAGAAGATGACGACGGCGGTGATGAAGAAGAGGAAGAAAATAACGTGGAGAATCTTCTCACCGTAGCCCAAATCAGTGACGGAAACCAAGAAGAAAGGTTTGGTGCTAACAGTAGTACTCAGAAAAACAAAGACATTACTGCCGTGGGTGAGTTACGAATAACTTTTTGAAAATGGAACCTCTATCTAATTCTTAGGGTTTATCCGATTTATTTCTGGATTTTTAAATTCTGTTTATAGCAGAAATCAAAGAGGGGAATGTCAGGCAGAGCGGTAAGGAAAGAAATAATGGGATTCAACAGGACGGTGGAATGAGAAACGCCGAAGGGGAAGTGTACTACCCAACATACTTGAACCAGGCAGATGGTCCAAGTTCTTCGTCGGGACAGAAAGATACTTCGGGGATGGAGAATGGATGTACATTTAGCGGGAGAAAGGATAACTTGTTTTTAAGTGAATCCTGGGAGTCCTTGAGGGGAATTCTGTCGGATGCTCTAACGTAAGATTATTATTCTTCCATATTCAAAATGGGCACTTGGGTTTGGTATGGAAGTTTCTTTAGTGTATGTGTGTGATCGAAGGATTTATAGAAACTTTGTTTGTGATTTCTATGTTTCCTATTTTTTTTCATTTAGAGAATATGATGGCTTATTGTATAGCTTATGCGTTTTGGAGTATGAGGTGGAAACCATATCGCCTTTTTAGTTTTTGATGGTATTTATTTATGTATTGAGAGGTTAATAGTTTTAGAAACTTGGAGTATGTAACAAATGGACCTTTAAAAAGTTAAATGGATGAGATTTCATTTTTTGCAAGCATGGTCTTGCTGTGATTGATAGGGTGAATTATATCTGATGATTGATACCTGAGTTTGTCCTGTTATATTTGTCTCTTTATAGATTTGGTTGAGTGAAATGATGGAGAATATGTTTGTTTGAGTTTTCTAAAGACTCGGTATTAAAGTGGACCGTTGGGACTTGTAGGACATAAGCCCGATATGGGAGCCCAAGGTGAACAGACTAGCTTGTTACATTTTTGAGTCACTCGGGCTTATTAATTGCTCCACAATTACCTATAAATATGACGTGGGAGATCTAACAGCACTCACATCTTGAGAGTCCACACCGACGACAATTTATTGGATAAATTTCACTCACCGATCGACACGTGGAGCAAGCACTTAATACAAGTTAAAATGCGGTCACAGTATGGAGATTAATTTGATGGTAGTTTTTACCTTGATTGTCCCTTCTATCATGTCCTCTCAACCAGAGCAATAACGTTAGGATCGAACAAAACAATATCGTTTGAGCATAAGATCAAAAGGAAAGTTCAAATCCTAAAAGCTAGTATATTAGGTCAGAGGACCCCTCAAACTTATTAGTCATTCCATAATTGTTTGTGGAGTCAATATGAGTAATGTCTAACTTATACAAAAAAATATGAGAATTTTTAGACCGGGTTGAGTTAAGGACATCTCTGAATAATCTGCGCTCCTCATATTAGCATATATATGATGTTTATCACACCTAAAGTATGCACAGGCTTGGTAAATTTTTCAGTGGCGATAATGTATGCAGGCTTGTCTGGCCCAACACTGACACACATCTAGCATGTTTTAAGTCTTGTCCAAAAGAAAAAAAAGAAATCAAATTCTGAAAGTGAATCGGAGACGGCCAAATTTGTTTCTGAAATATTTACGATTATGAAAACGATAACATATGCATACATGCATATAATTGAATAAATTAATGAAAAGTAGCAGTATTCAACATGAAATTCCATGATACGAAATAATAATATCAGATCTATATTTTTCTCTTCTATTTTGTCTTCGATCTTGAAGAGTTCAAGCAACCACATCTAGCTATTCACGTCATTCAATGATATTATGGCTTATTCTTGTTCTCACTTGGAAGCGAAGAGCACTGATGAGAGGAAATGATAGTTTCATATTTAAGTGAAAGTAAAGGTAAGTGGTGGAAAAGATAGTGGCACAAATGATAGAGCAGAATGGTAGAAGATAAGGGTTTTTGGACTTCTAAATTGTTGGTTAAATTGGCTGGATTTGCTGGGGGTTGAAAAATTTCTAATGGATAAAAGCCATGGGCGCTTAGATCCATTAAATTATTGTCTCAAGTTAAATATTTGACTGAAATGCTAAATATTTTGGGGTGTATGTTAGTCTAAATATGTGTTTGTGATGCGGCCTCTAGTTATAAGCAGAATTTCCAGAAGCAAGGAAAGAAACAGATATCGATGAAACAATACACAACACAAGGTAATACCGATGTTACTAAAACTTTACAGCAAATAAGGAAGATTTACTTGCAACAGAAATTATATGCCACTCCTGATCAAGAAGAGCACTCTCTTCTCGCCCTAGAAAAAACGGGCAGACACATGATAATATTTTCCCATAACCGCTATCTGCCTCGGAAACTTCGACATTTATGCACTAGACTTGGCGAAAGTTTCACTTTTTGTTTACTTTTAGCCATGTTCTCTGAATCATTATCTTTTCGGAATGATCTCATTGCCACAATGTTTGTTCTTTTCTTTGGAGCTTTAGCTTTGTTGCGTAATGCTTAATATTGCATAATAGTTATGAGAAAACTGAATCTCGACTTTTCCGCGATAAATGTTCTTAAATTATCCATTTCATTAAAGTAATTTGCCATGTAATATTCTCGAGAGAGAGTATCTGAATTCAATTTACCATATTTAATTTATGTTAAATCATCTCTTCACAGCGGCAAACTTATGGATGATGCGATGATACTGCCTTGTGGACATTCCTTTGGTAGTGGTGGTATCGAACGAATAATTAGAATGGTAAGATCGGAAGTTCCTAATTACTTTATTCTGTTTTCTCACTTGAGATGATGGATTTCATGCTACGTCATTGAATTCTAACCTCAACTATTGCAAAATATGGATAGTCATGTTTCTAACTATTTTATTGGCAATTAAAAAATTATTTGGTTGAAGTCCCTTGTTATGGCTAGTCCTGAGACTCACTCCCACTAGATAAGGATTGACTATTCTCGTTAACTTCTTTAAAATACATTTTATATTAATTTTCTGTATTGACATTTATTTCAATAATTTGTTTGGATAACCAGTGACATGAATTGGACGGATGACTTTCAGATGGGCATCTTTTCTTCGGTCCAGTGACGGGACTTTAGTTCTCTTGCGAGGCTCCATTTTGCTACTGAATCTAGTCGCTTAAAATCACTTTTGTTGCATTATGTCTGACTGATATTCAGTATCTCACAGGATTCATCATCTTATTTGTTCAAATGTGTAATCAAGTGGTAGTGGCTATGTTCTCTACTCTTATTTATTGTGATCATGTTACTGTTATTTATGTCTGAGATTCCTGTTCAGTTTTCTATTTATTTTTATTTGTTAGAAATGAATCCAATAATTCTTTACCATTTTTTCTAGATTGGGCTATCTGTTATATGGCATCCTTTGTGGATATTTGTATTTTCTCTAGTAAATAAATGAAATTCTCTTTCAACTATGTTTCTAAATGTATTTTTAGAAAGCTTGCTGCACATGTTCGCAACCAGTATCAGAGGACTCAGTTGCTCCAAATCTGTGTAAGTTGAACTATTCTTTGTATATTTTGAAAAGTTGTATCTGTTTTGATGAGAAGTACCTGTTTCACGTTCTCTTCTTAGCATGTGTTGTAGATCCACAGTTTCCCATAAAAAAAATGTGTTGTAGATCCATGCATAGGGCTTGGAGATGTTATTTGTACAGTAGTTTGTCTGTGTTTTTAATTCTTTTCTCAGAAATCCTGGAAAGCTAAAGTTTCAGTGCTCTGCTAATTGTATCAATAGGCTACAGTGAAACAATACTTATACTGTGATTTTTTCTTTTATTATGTGTAGCTATACGCTTAGCTGTCCAGGCGTTCCAAAGGGAAGAAGAGTTGCAAGTTAGCCTTACATCAAAACGAAGAAAGGAAAGATATGGCATGATTTGTCAGAATGTCCGTGGTCCTGACTCTGTGTTCTTTTTTTTTTTTTTTTTTTTTAAAAAGAGAGCTCCTTAAATTTGATTCTGGATATTGTGAAACCTATCTTTTTGTGGAACATAAGGGCCAAGCTGATTATACAACATATTTTACTGTGATTATGTCTGTGTTTTCCTAGTAATGCTGTTGTCTCTAATTGATGTTCATTTCATTCGCTTTTGTAGGACAAGGTAACCTATAGAGATTCTATGCTTGCAGATCACTTAAGAGGAATAGGTGTTCAGTTTCCTTTTTCAGTGACTGACAGGGTTGTTATAAAGGTTGTGGGATTTAATTTTTTTTTTAAATTTCATATAAATCACTCTATTAGCAATGTGTAAACTACTGAGGAAAACTGAATCAGGGTAACAAGAGAACACTCCACATTTTGTGGGACGTGAGGCAATTGTTACCGCACAATGCTTGAATGGATGGTAAGTCTCTTTCTTAATAATGCGGTCCCTCACTTCCTGTAAAGTTTAGTACAGTACATGCCTTTCTTATTATGAGTGTATAGATAATTGCATGTTCTTTGTGAATGCGTTAAATCAGATTCCTAAAAGGTGAAAAGCCAATCCTAATTTTGTATCTTAAAGGAGGGGTGAGAATGGTTTCAAAAGAGATTCAGAACGGTAGAAAAATACCTGACTGACAAGTCCTCTGACTAAAATAACGAGAATATCGTGCAATCTAAATTTCAATAAATAAGTATTTACTGCATTCTCAACTTAAAAGAATTTATTGTTGTGTTGTGGGCGTGTTAATGGTTTCCCCCTTCAAAAGTTGGGAAATTTGGCATATAACCATTTTTTGTAATATAATGTCTCATAGAGTAGAGTGATTTGGAAAGCTTTCTTTTACTTTTCTACGTGAACTCCGATTTTGACAAATCATAACAAATCAAATTTTAGAAATGCTTTGTTTCTTATAAAAAAAAAAAAAAAAAAATTTAGAAATGCCCTGTCACTTGAAATCTCTCTAATAATTAGTTATACTTCATAAATACCCTCTTTACTTTGTGATTAGACATTTTACTATTTTTTATGGAATAAATTTAACATGTTATAAACTGTTACATTGTCAACTCTTCTGTGGAACTTGGTACGAGTTTTTGAGGGACAATTTTAGTTGGATCAAAATACACTACAAGTTGTTTTCGAGGTTGCCTGTACAAAGTTCTACAAAGGGAAACATCCTTTTAGGTATGTGCTAGAAACAGTTGACTGAGAATAAGAAGCTGGATGAATTGTGCATCGCTAGTCATTATACAGAATCACAGATCATCCACAAAAAGATTGGAAAAGTGATCTTCAGATTGAAACATCACATTTTGTTTGGACGATGCTAACCTGCTGGCCAATCACCAAAGCACTTTGCTAATCTAGTTTGTAGGTGATTGTGGTGGATACATGTGTAAAAACATGATTTTGATAACTGGGATACGGCGGAAGAATGACAGCTAGGTTAAACAAGAAGGGGTGGAAGCTAAACTTACATTTCTGAATTGTTTTCACAAGACACTCATGTACTTTTTTTAATCGACTATGAATTGTCTCTTGCGTCAGTCAAAGTCAATTGCTTTACCTCATCTGATTTGGAAAAACTCATTTTACTCATTGTCCACCACCCCGTTTACCTCACGTCGCTTTGAAAAGCTCCTTTTACACATTGTGAGCTTCACCTATTTTGAAACTGACAGGTATGTAGTAAAGACGTTGGACAATGCAGAAAGTGTGAAACTGCAGTATCGCTCGCTTGCCAAAGTTGCTGAGAATCCATTGCACGGCAAGACTATGCCCACCTGGCTGTAGAGTCGAGCTCGTATATATCACAGCGTACATATTGGATTCGAACTTATGACAAGTCTCTGCGGTAAATTGTCGACAAAGGGGCTGTAGATTTTAGAAGCCATTCTGATCTAGTACATGACTTATTCTAGTCTCGAACCTTTTTGGTTAGGGGTGTCAGGTACTCTTTTAAAAGTGGAGGTCTAAATTTTTATGGTGAGTTAGCTCTAGTGTGCCTGACCATGTGTTCGTATAAAGAAGGGAGTCGTGAGTAGCGATAGGTTGGTCAATAAAACGCCAAAACTCAAATTGGATGGACAATTTATCAAGTTTGAACATTCTGAGTTGAATTTAAGCTCAAAATTTAAATCTGAATGCGAATATAAGCTCCGAATTCGGGTAGATTTCATTGTGTTCCAAATAACCTGACATGTGAAAATCCAATCATGAAAAGGAAGCTGAAAGTATACATGTATCTTACACAATTCAAATGCAGAATAACAAGAACCATTAAGTCTGAAATTTGGTCCCCGAATCTTTAAGATGTTCGTCTTAGCTCCATAAGCCTAGAACGAATTACTGGAGAGGGAAAATTAAATCGGTGGTTAGAAAAAAGCAAAGTTGTCAAGAACAGTACTGAAAAAAGAACTGACAAGTGATTTAAGAGTACTTGAAAACAAATAGCAAAAGGCGTTGAGCTATGGTAAAAAAAATTGGTTTGGACCTGCCAGAAATTAATTTTAAACTAGTTATTGTGCACACGTGGTGCGTGTGTGTACAGTTTTTTTTATAATTACTGAGGGACTAAAGTGAAATTTGACAAATTATCGAAGGACTAAAGTGCTATTTGAATTGATGAAATTTTAAAAAAAATAAAAAAATGGTTTGTGGAAATTTTTTTAAAAAAAAGGAAATTGTAATATTGATATAACATGAAGTTGGGAAAAGAAATTTGGTGTCCATTTTGTCTCTATTAGGTCCAAACTTAATATATAGTATATAGATATAGAAATAGATGTAGATATAGATGATAACAAAATGACACAAAATTTGAGGTTTTATTTTTGAGGATGTGATATAGCCAAAAGTCATTCTTCCTATGCCTCAACATAATAGATGAGGTAGATCTCGAAAATTCACAGTGTGTTGACGCTGTGAGAAGTAACTTCTGGTGTATATAGAAAATTCTGGTATTATTTCTCCGATACACACACCATTTCAGCCTCATTGGCAGGAGAAAAATTTGCAATGATGCTGCAATTTCATTATATAAACAAGTTGAATCTTCACGTATGTACCTAAACTAACAGAATATGATACAAGAATGACATCTAGAGGAGCACATGAAATGTAAATGTTTTTCAAAATCTTAAATTTTACTTAAAAAACCATCAGTTTTGCCAGTCAAATTCAAAACATCTTAATTATGTTGTAATAACAATATACCTCCATCATTCTCAATCGTTCCAACGTTACATTCCCCCTTAGGAAATCACCTCACTTGTGTCACTTTGGGATGATATCTCTTCACCAACATCTTCATCCGTCTCACATATTTCTTCGTCGAAATCGAGTATTTCACACGCATGTGTACCATATATTTTCACAGAAAAGCACGACGAGCCCTTCATGTGCTCGAACACCAGTATTTCTCCTATCGATAGACCGTGTTGTAAGAAAAAATCATCCCATCCCTTGTGGAATGCTAGGACTCCATTGACATATGATATTGTAATAGGCCATGTTTTCCCAGTTGCATCTTGGAGATGTGCCTCTTGATCAACCATGTGTTTCAATGTTTTACCAATTTGTGGAGGCAAATACTATAACACAGTACTTCAAATCATTTGTTTCCTTTGGAAACTAACTATACACACACACACACACACACACACACACACACAACCCAAAATTGAAACATCCAATTTATCCCCAAAAAAATAAATAAATTGAAAATTCAAAACATTAAATGAATTTATATTACCAAATATTCTGAGTAGCCCTGGCCAAATATAGGTTTGAAAAAACGAGTGACATCGGGCAGCAAGGATTTCTTCGAATTCTGAGTCATCTCCATCTCGTCTCAAATTTTGTTCTGCATATTGTAAAAGACCGAATTAAAAAACCAAAAATAAGTTGAAGTCATATAACATAAAATCAAATCAAACAAGAACAAATACAAGATAATTTAAAGGTATAATCAAAATGTAATTTTTGAAGAAAAAATCAATCCACGAAACAAATACTTGAGTGAGTAAAAGTTCACCGAATGGATTAAGGAATTTTTTTATTTATTTTTTAATTAATGAGATGAAAAAGTTTAAGAACACTCACCTTGTAGACAGGTTTGGTCAATTGTTAGGGAACGACAAAATGAATTAATACTCGTAATCAGATTAGCAATAGTGGCAATAAATTAAGAATATCTCTTTGATTCAATTTCACCACATGCAATAAGTTGTAATATCAGTTAAAGTCAAAACAGTCGCTAATAATTTATTTCCTCGTTTTAAATGTTTTGTCAATTTCTTCAAATTTGAAGGAAATTTGATTTAGACTATCAAATTTCAAGATTACATGTAATTTTAAATGAAATGTGTTAATATGATATTATTATTAATAATATCAAATATTTATTATTGTTAAGATTGTGAATTTGATTTAACTCAATCTCAAAAACTAGTTCAAAGAAGGGATTGCTCAAGTTTATAAATGCAACTATCATGAACTCTATCCAACCGAGGTAATGTATCTTAACACACCTCCCTCACGCTTAAGAATGAAAAAATGGATCGTGGATACATTAACATGTTATCTAACTATGGACATTCCAACACATAACGATGAGTATGAACTCTGATATCATGTTAAATTGTGTATAAACATTAACAAATAACACAACTATAGACAGTTCGACACATAACGACGAGTATTTGTTCTGATACCATGTTAAGAATGAGATTTGGATATCATTCAATCTCAGAAGCTATATCAAAGAACATGATTGTCCATATACGTATATATAATTTCTCTTAAGTCTGTCCAATCATGTGACATCTTAACTATTATCAACACAATAAATGAACCATACTCGATGGGGATTTTATTTTTCAAGCTAGCTTTCCCATTTTACCAATATTTACAAACTTGGGAAATATCACACTCATTAAATTTAATTTTTTGAATACCTTTGGAGTGGGATTTTTTTAATTATAATTGCCAATTGTTTTTTCAGATCTTTCAATTATAACAACAAAAGGGGTATTTTTTTTAACATGGGTTAACTCTTTTTTTAAAAAAATGACCACATCAATTGTATTTAAAATACATTTCAAAAATTATTTTTTTTTAAAAAAAAGTTGATGGATGATTATTTAATCAATTTCTCCAACACTAAGGGTTGGTGTGGTAGCCGCAAGTTTCACAATATTAAAATGTTTTATCGGTGTTTGGTTGTCCAGCTCATTTCTCTAATTTTAAATTATTGCAATAAATTCAAGATTAGAAAAGGACACATTTTGAAATTGTATTTGGTCAATTTCTCCGAAGTTAGGATTTATATTTATCGATAAGGTTTAATATGTGACTTTTTATATGAAGGAACAATGAGTTGGATTACTTATTGAATTTGGAAATGACATAAAATCATCGGAGAAATTTGTTTTGAAAAATTCGCCTTAGAATAATACCACAATTGATCTGAGTATTAGAAATTCGTTACATATTTGATAATATTTTATTAAGAACAATAAATAATATGGTTCTAAATCACATTGTATTAAGAAAAGAAGCGGGACTCATGTGAGATCGTCTCACGGATTTTAATATGTAAGACGAGTCAACCCTACTCATATTCATAATAAAAAGTAATACTCTTAGCGTAAAAAGTAATACTTTTTCATGGATGATCCAAATAAGAGATTCGTCTCACAAATACGACCCGTGAGACCGTCTCACACAAGTTTTTACCTAAGAAAAGTATATAGTAGTATAATAAAATAGTTTTTTTTAAATTTATAAATTAACAGATATGATTGATCTTTGGTAGAATAAAATCAGTTTTTTTAAGGCTGATCTTTTCTTAATAATATCAATTAACAAGATTGATCATTTCCTCTTTCCATGAGTAATTCTTTAGTTTGAATTTTTTCACCTTGTTGGTAATTCGAACATCTTTAAAGAAAATTCAACAATAATTGAACAATACAAATTTTTTTATTATGAAAAGATATAATCTTTTTTGTGATACCTGCATCGGATTGTAGGTAATATTTGAATTGATTATAAAAAGTTACTATATATTTTTTTAACAACTTATGTTTCCTATTTTCTTAAAGAAATGACGAATACATAAGAGTTGTTACAAGAACTTATCGTGCAATCGCATTTACGCGAGCCTAGGGTCGGATCGAGCATGACATTTTTAACCGATATGATGATGAGAAGAAGAATTATCCACCACTTAAAGTTGATACATAAAATTTACAAATTATGTAACTCGAGTATCATCGAATCCGGGAAATAATAGTACAAGACACCCTTTTTGCAACATATGAAAAAACAACATTATAAATCGAAAGCAATCATCATAATCAGGTGGGATTTGAAGAAGCCAATCTCCAATTCATTGTAGCAACCAACAATCTTTGAATTGCCCCAAAGCACTTTCCCTGAAATCCATCACCCTCATCAAGCAAAAATGAGTGCAAAATCCCAGCCCCAGCCCGCCACATATCCTGTTAGTCTTCAACAAATAACATCTAGGCACACAATCCATCCCTTTCCCCTGTACAACCATGCCCCACACCTTATTCACACCCTCTACCAATTCTTGATTCGAGTTTTCTTGATCATGCTTCAATTCTTCGACAAAGACAACAGCATCCGGGGTTTTTGATCCCTCATTCTCCCATTCGCTTTTCAAGAAATCCCAGTTCTCGAAGATGGCCTTTTCTATTTTGAATTCCAATCTTTTCTTCTCACCAACTCCATTGTTTTCTTCGTGTATTTGGACTAACAAGGGGGCTTTCTTTAAGTTCTTTACAATGTCTGCCACCGATTCTTGGATCCAAGGATCGATCTTTTCTGAAGAGACTGAATCTTTACTCTGTGATTCATAAGCACCCTTTAAGACATCATCCGTGGGAGAGGATACAATGGCGGAATTATTTGATAAATCGAATGATACAGATAAAGGCTTTTTTGCCGTTATCTTGGTCTGATTAAAAATGGACAAACATGGGTTCGAAGAGTAGACCCGATTCGATTTATTTGCTCCATGAAAAGAGGAATTAGCCATGTTTCCTCTGGGTTGAATCCCATTCGCCGCCGCCATCATCTTAAGTAAAGACGGCAATTGGGTATAACACGAAAGTAATCAATCACACACGCAGAGAGACTCTCAAAAGAATTTCTTGAATTGTTATTATCGAACAGAAATCTTCAAAGAAAACGGCGAACGAACGAGGATTCAGAGCGTTCAAGGGTGGATGCCAATGAATGAGAAAGAAACAAGATTGTATGTGTGCGACAAATTAAAATAAAAGGCCCGAATTTAATATATTTATACAAGAATATAGAACGAGATTTCGTAGAAGAATCCAAGTGGTTGTGGGTTCTCTCTCGATTGGGTAGAGTAGGAACAAATAATTGGGTATAATCGAAGCGTACGAGAGATGGGAATATGGGCATGCGGGGAAGTGAGCGAAGCGCGTGTTTGCGAGGGGCGCTCATGCACTGACATGAGAAAACCACGTGCCTATTTGCCATTTCTTCCGCATTTGACCAACAAAACGTTTCAAACTATACAAATGTGCACAATCAATATATTTTTTAAATAAAAAATACATTACAAAAACTATTGTGAGATGGTCTCACGTATCAATTTCGTGGATCGAATCTCTTATTTAAGTCATACATGAAAAAAATATTACTTTTTATGCTAAGAGTATTACTTTTTATTGTGAATATCGGTAGAGTTGACACATCTCACAGATAAAGATTCGTGAGACTGTCTTATAAGAGACTTACTCAAAATACATCAACCATCACACATATCATGGTTCCGTTCGATATCCAAATATAACAAACTCTTTTTCGAACACAGTTTTATTTTCCATTTTTTTAGCTCGGTTTATCCCGAGTCGAAATGAGACCGGGCTTAAAACGAGACTAAGGGTGGTGTATTGAATTTACATCATAACAAAACTCGAACAAACAGTGTACAAGCTGACCTAGCCAAGCCCTATGTCCAACAATTTAGGCCCAATAGACCTGTCAATCAGGCCCCCAATTTTATCTTTCAGAACCCAAATAGTTTTCTTATGAAGCCTCAAAGGTCCAACCTTTAGAAGCCCAACTCAATAGAGAAACCACGGTCCATGCCTTCGCGATTGAAAATATTTTTAATGGGCTATTGTAGTAAAACAATGTATAAAATATTCCGACATGATAAATAGGATTGAATAAAAAAATTAATCAATAAATACAAATTTCAAAATTGTTGTATGAATTTATCGTTGAATATAAAATAGTTGCATTCAAATAAATAATCAATTTAAGATGTATGGATAAATTTTTCGTAAACAAAATATAAATTATAGTAAAATAGTTTATATTATCAATCAAATCAAGGCAAAAACTTGTGTGAGACGGTCTCACAGGTCGTATCTGTGAGACGGATCTCTTATTTGGGTCATCCTTGAAAAAGTATTACTTTTTATGCTAAGAGTATTACTTTTTATTGTGAATATGGGTAGGGTTGACCCGTCTCACAAATTAATATCCGTGAGACGGTCTCACATGAGACCCACTCATCAATCAATGGTTTAGGAAGTTTTTTTTGTTTGTTGTTTAATGGGGTTTTTTGTATAAATATTTATTGAAATACTATTTTGCAATTTTTTTAAATATAGAAATCTTTTATTCCTTGGCAATTATTAGATAGTAACAATTTTATTAAAGTAGTGTCTTTTTTTTTTTAAAAAAAAAAAGGGTCATGCATAAACTTCATAATCATAGCAAAACATAGCCGAAGAAAACCAGAGCTTAGTTCCACTGATTTCACTCGAAATTCTCTGTGTAATGGTTTGAGTTTGAGCCTCTCAAATAAGGATGGCAACTTTCCCCACGAGTTTGGGGTCCCGTAGGGAAAACCCGAAACGAGGATGGGGATCTCCGATTTTTTCGGGTTCGGGTTCGGAGCGGGTATGAGATTACTATACCCATCCCCGAAATCCCCGAACCCGCCCCGAAAATAATATCAATAATAAAGTAATAGTATTATTAATATTAATAATATAATAATAATATTATTTTTTAAAATATTAATAATAATATTATTATTAATATTGATATTAATATTAATATTATCTCTAATAATAATAGATAAGAATAAGTTTTGGTTTGAAAAAATCTCCGAATCCGTCATCATCTTGCCATATATATATTTTTGAAACGGGGATGGGGACGGGGATGAGAAGTTGATCCCCGAAGTTTCGGGTTTGGGGATTTTACGAACCCGAGAAAGCGGGAATGGGGCGGGAATGACAAACCCGTCTCCGCCCCGATCCATTGGCATCCCTACTCTCAAAGAGTGCAAAACATAGCATGAGAAAACCAAAGCTTAGTTCTATTGGTTTCACTCGAGATTCTACGTCTAACGGTTTGAGTTCGAGTATCTCAATCTCTAAATTTAAGAATTTTTTTTTATAAAATAAACATAGCATGAGGTGTGATGGATATGATAAACATCAAGTCACATCTTAACCGTTTAACAGCAATCAACCAACCATAAGGTATTTAATAATGAAATCTAAGTTGAACCAAAAATCAAATCAACCTGTTTTTTTTTTCTATTTTCCTTAAAGAAATTGTCAAATCAAAAGAGTCGAAAATCCAAATGACAATAAAGTGGCACTTGGCAAACATATGAGACCCAAACACAAAATTAAATAGAAAAATTGATGGTATGTGGCTAGAATTTGTGACCATTTCATTAAACACTGTTGATAATTGGGATTGTATTGGATTGGGTTAGGGGGAGAGGGTCCATTTCATAAAATATAAATGCCCTTCGCCCTAAACAACCAAACATTTAGATAGAATACACAAAACTAGGTCTCCAATTTGATATATCGTCTCAAATTTATCATCAACATGTAGTTGTATGCATTTTTGTTCCGTCGATTCCGATATTGTAACATTAATTAATATTCATATACCAGTTAAAAGTGATAATTAGTTTTTTTTAATATAATTTTTTATACACTAATTTTTTTTGGTAATATTTTANGTACAAGTTAGCATTTTGTTAGGACCCTTGCATGTGCCCCCTAACATGGTAGGGACTTCAACCAGATTTCTTTTTAACTATTTCTACCAAATCTTCTCAACTTCGGTCGATGTTACAATGTTTCTCCAAATTCTTCCTGATTTCATTCGATTCTTCGAAGTTCGCAACATGCATTTATTACAATGTAAGAAATCTTCTATATTCAATTTTAGTACTTTCTTTCTTAAAAAAAAGAGTTTGTTTCACGATTCAACAATTGTTATATACACGGGTCTCGTTTTTAATAATGTAAATTCGAGAAATCAATTATATTTTCAGTTGTTTTCTCCCCACTTTTTCCTTGTCAACTTGTCGAATCATCCGAATATCTTCAATCATAGCTTGAAATTTGAGTTAACATGCATGCATTTGCGGACATTCCACAACCAAACATAAAAAACTCCTCGTGTACATGTTTGAATATGATCACATAATTTCAGATTCATAATTTGTAAAAAGGAAAATAATGAAGAAATGCATGTGCATGTAGGGTCTACGATACTAGCGAATGGTAGTTTCGTTTTGGAACATTTGCATGTGCATCTTATGTGACTTGAACTAGTGCCGCTAACTTGTCAATTTCCACCTTGCCACATTAATTGCCTGCCCAATATGGCAATATCCCTCTCCGATTCTTGAATATGACTTACACGAGTCGTTGTCTCCTAAAATTTACATATTCTTGAAAGTTTCTCTATATAAATAGAGCCCTCGTGTTCCATAAAGTAATTGTGTACTAACCTTTCGATACTCAATAAAAATTGAAACCTTTTCTCTATCATCTTTCATATATCTCGATTAATATTTACTAGCTCAATGGCAATTCTAATGGTTTCTTTAGCATTCTTGGGATTATTCATCCGTGGAACTTATGGTGATATTTATGGAGGGTGGGAAGATGCTCATGCGACTTTCTATGGTGGAGGTGATGCATCCGGTACAATGGGTATGTTCAATAAATTAATTAATTCATGTAAAATACACTTTTTGGGCGGATTTATTCTTTTCTTGAAGAAAAGTAGACATTTGACACGCTTTTTTGGTTGTTGTGGATGTAGGGGGTGCTTGTGGATATGGCAATTTATACAGCCAAGGCTATGGCACAGACACAGCAGCTTTGAGCACTGCTTTATTTAACAATGGTTTAAGCTGCGGGTCGTGCTACCAGCTGACATGTGCTGGAGACCGTAAGTCGTGCGTCCCGGGAACCATCACGGTGACGGCCACCAATTTCTGCCCGCCTAACCCTGCCCTGCCCAACGACAACGGCGGATGGTGCAATCCTCCGCGCCAACATTTTGATCTGGCTGAGCCCGCTTACTTGCAAATTGGCGTCTACCGAGCTGGAATTGTCCCTGTTTCTTACCGAAGGTGAAAAAGTGCTGACAGGCATAATATCGATTAATCAAGAAAATGGTTTTTTTTTTTTTTTCAAATGTAAAAATGTCATAGCTTAAATATTGTTTTCGCAGGGTGCCATGTGTGAAGAAGGGAGGAATAAGGTTCACGATAAATGGCCACTCTTTCTTCAACCTAGTGTTGGTCACGAACGTGGCCGGTGCCGGTGACGTCCGAAGCGTTTCTATCAAGGGGTCCAGGACAGGATGGCAACCGATGTCGAGAAATTGGGGCCAAAACTGGCAAAGCAACTCGTACCTCAACGGTCAGAGCCTCTCGTTTCAAGTCACCACTAGCGATGGCAGGACAATCATTAGCAACGATGCTGCACCCGCCAATTGGGGATTCGGGCAAACATACGAAGGCGGCCAGTTCTAATCGCATTTTGCGGATGATCAAAATGGTTTTGATCGCGTATTGGAGAGCTGTGGTGGCTGGATAGCACCCGCTTAGGCCTAATGATTTGTATAAGATTAAGGTTTAGGGACCTTTTTTTATGGTTTCGTTTTTAAGAAAAAAAGTATTGAAAATTGGTTGCAGCCATCGACAAATTTCTCATGTAATGTAGAGTAAGTTTGTATTGATGCCCTGATTCACCCAAACTGAGTTGGGACTGATGATTATTATTTTTTATTGATGGGCTTGATTACTGATCCATGTTCAATTGCACCCATATCTCAATGGGCTTTTTAATACAGGGGCCCAATAATCATTAGGAGAATAGGCACAATTCACATAACAAGTAATAAAGATTACTTTTATATTATATTACAAAATAAAAGAACATGGTGCTATTATTTTTCTCATGAGGACTAATCAATGATATCTTTCGAGAAGAAATTATGAAAACATTCTAATTAGAAGATGATCTTAGTTATGTTATCACATATGGTTTATATATTAGACATTTTTGAGTCAACATAGCGAAACCACATTCGACACACAAAAAAAAATCGTTGCAGATTCACTTACATCTTTTGTTATTTCTCATCAAATTTCTTTTTGTTTCGAATCGGGGATTTTCTTTATTGATTGGATATTTCTTAATCTTCGATAATAAAAGTTATGCGATAAAGAATATTAAAAATTAATTTATTATAATTTTTAAAATCAATTATCCGAGTGGGTACCACTGAATTCAATTTTCAGTTCTTTATTAGCAGAAATCCGTATTACTCATATTTGGGTAAACTTTCATTTTTTTCTGTGTGCATTGAACTTGAAGAAAATTATTTGTAATTCTCATTTTACTTGTTTAAAACATGTATTATACATATTGCATAGTATATTGATGGCTATTATTTTATTTCGATAGATCAAAATGGCTAAAAACTTTTAAAATGAGAATTTAAATCCAATATTTTGTTTAAAATATAAAAAATATAAATTAGGATATTTAGAAAAAGTTTTTACCTTATGTTACGTTGATGTGCACATTAGGTTTATATTTAATCACAATCAATTTATTTAAAAGCTATATTTTTTCATACCCATAAGCGTTGATCAGGCCTAATTTTGTCCATCATTTTGAAAATTTCCGCTTTTACTTGTATATACTGTTCCCATCCCTTCTTTCACCACAAATGAACTAGTAGTATTGATAGATAGGTTGGAATCACCCACCTAGCTAAGATGCAGGCCTTTCATTTCAGATATCCATGTGAAGAAGCTGCCACTGTGGTCATCTCTACAGTGAGGAATTGGCGAATGACTTCAAAGAGGTAATTCTTTAATTTCGGTTGATCAAATCTGCATAATATATTGCATTCTGAATGGACATGACCGAGACCATAGAAAGCAGACTCGAAGCATAAAATTGATGTAAGCGAATAATCAATTGTTCTTTCTTTTCTATCTGTTTCAAGTTAAAGCTACTTGTCGACTGGCAACCTTTTGAGAGTTGAAATTACATATTTTCTTTTTTCTTTTTGTTTTTTCGCCTTAATTTGTTCTTCTTATTTGACTCCATGTTGCCATACAAACTTTGTCCGGAGAATCCCAGCATCTAACCATCCTATCATTCAGCGATGCACATTAATCCATGCTATAATGTGAATACCTGTTGCAATATCAAGATATTAACGGTAGACCTCAAGTCTGAGAGACCTAAAAGATTATTCTTTGAGGTGCAGAAGATTATGGAATTTATTGGTCATTTCTTGATATCTTTTGGAGCCAATGTGAGATCATAACACACTCCCATTTACTTCATTGTTTGTTGTTGCTCTATTTACTTTAATCTTATTCGCCCCAATTATCAAAAATATTCTGTCATAATCTTATTTGTTACTGTAATCATCTCGATTATATCTCATGAAAGCTAGCACATTCCTCAAACCCTGAATGCACCAAAAATTGTCAAACCTTCAATCATAATACGTGGGTTTTATTTGTATCCTTACCAAATTTATACTATTGTTTCAGGTTCACTTTGTGCTGTTCTTGGATGAGATATATAATTTATGGTTGAACAAAGCCAATGAATTGCTCCAGAATTAAATTAGATCAAATTTCTTAAGAAATATCGAGTTTGAAGATGACATATTGTCAACGTTCATGAAGTCGTGAATGGTTTTTTGTTTGAAAATTTTGAACGATTAAGGAAAATCTCAATTCTATGTGGTTTATAAAGAATCCAGATTTGACAAATTAATTTGTTCGATGTTTGGTATAAAGTATTTTAATAGCTATACTTATATCTTACATTTTAAAAATTGACAATTTTAATTTTTAAAAGCCATTTCTTTTTTTTTTTTTAAAATATATAAATAACACGCATATCATTTGACTGAATGAGCCGCTAATATATAATAAATGTTGGAGATTGAAATTGTCATTAATTTTATTTTGATACTAATTTATCAAAGATTTAAATAGTAAGTAAATAGTAAAAGATACGAAAAATGAATCTAAATCTTTACTATCTTTAGATATTATAATATGAAAATTTCTCTAAAAAAAAAATTTGATAATTTAATAAGTATATATACAAATTTACCATTACCATTTTTCCAACATATTGAATAATTAAAATACAAAAAATATAAATTATTCACTCAAAAACTTCCCACTATCCAATTATTCTAACCATTATCTCATTATCTAACATGAATCTCTGTGTTTGTTGTTTCTCATTTGCACCAGTTGTGCCTTGAGGTTATCATCTGCTCTCATTTTCTCATGGCATCTGATGATGATCCAACCTGAGGAGTGGTAGACTTGTATCAGAAGCTTACCTTAGAGGAAGGAGGAGGGGTGATCGATTTAGAACAATTGCGTGAAGCAGGAGAAAGACATGAACTTAAATGGTGTATTGTGCGTTGTTTCTTAACTAATAGACCCATAAATTTCTTGGCTATGAAGAATACTTTGGCCTCTGTTTGGCAACCGGTTAAGGAGTTTGTATCACCAACCTTGGAGCCAAGTACCTATATCTCTTTCAACTCTTTCATGGAAAGGATGCTGATAGAATTCTCAGAGATGGTCCGTGGACCTTTGATCAACACCTCTTAGTTATGGCTCGTCTTGGTTTTGGCACGAACATCAACAAGTTCCTCTCTTCCATTTTGGGTGCAAGTCCACGACCTTTCTAGTGGTTTTATGTCGGAACATGTTGCGAGGAACATCGGCGATTTCATTGGAAGTTTTATTGAATCTGACCCGAACAACTTCAGTGGTTTCTGGCGATCTTACATTGCGTGTTCGAGTTTCTATGGATGTTCGTCAACTCCTGAAACGTAGAATGAGAATTAAACTAGCTGAAACAGATGAATATATTATTGTGACAGACCCAAAGCGTCTTCGAATTGACCAGGCTACTGATGTGGGCTCTTGCTATCTAGGCCTTCAAGCCGCTCACCTTTAAGTTCAGTTAACATTCTTCAGGTGGTCTTGGGCCTCTAGGCCCACAAGCAATTATGAGTACTTTAATATGGAATTCTCGTGGGCTGTCTGGCAACCCACGAACAATTCAAGATCTTTTGGACTTGGTGTCCAAACTCAGGCCCAATTTTGTTTTTACCATGGAAATAAAAATAGATAAAAATAAGTTGGATTGTATTCGTATAAGCATGGATTTTGAAGGTTTTTTGTGGTTCCTGGAGTTGGGGGAGATCAAATTTTTTTATTAACTGCCCGAACCGAATTGCACTGCATCGTTTTTCATAATATTTTATAAAAACCGTGATTAAAAATGTTAATCATAAACCACACCGCATACGCGGTTTGGTTATTTTTTTGCCAAGAACTGCACCAAACCGCACCGCCTAAACCAATTGCCATAATATTTAGCCTAGATTTATAATAAATTGTAAACAACATATTCGAATAAAGAAGTCATCATTCATTATATCTCAACTCCTTTCAAAATTATTATTCTTAAAACTTATTTCTTCTTAATTATTCTTCATATTAGTCTTCTATTAGAGTATTTATTTCTTTTGCTTCAATATTTTGTTTGAAGTTTGAAAGCAAAAAAATGATAAAATAGTGTAACTATCAATTTTGTTGTGAGTGTGTTGTGTTGTTAAATTATTAACTTAGTTTTGAATCTTGATTATTGTTTTATCTATTTTTATCTTTATATGCTTTGAACTATATTTTATATTTGAAGACAACATATTGTTGTTGTTTTCAAATAAATTAGAATATATGTTATAATATTTTTCATTAAAAAAAATCGTAAACCGACCACAACCACTTAAAACCGCTCAAAATCGCAAGGCTAATTCTTCATGTAAAACCGCGATTATTTTTTCAAAATACTAACCGACCGCATATGACAATCCGGTTTGAATTTTTTTAAAAAAAACCGCAAAACCGCACCGTGATCGTCCCTGCCTGGATTGAACAATGGAGGGGGACTTACTTTATGTTGGAAAGAACAGAATATGGCAAAGTTGTTAGCTTGCTCTGATTGTGGCTTAATTGACTTGGGTGTGAAAGGTCATTGGTTTTACTTGGGAGAAAAGTAGAGGGACTTGTCATTTTGTGGAAGAGAGACTTGATCGAGTTCTGGCTAATTCTCTTTGGTTGAGCACTTTCAACAATACGGAGGTTAACAATCTTGAAGTGGCTACATCTGATCATAATGCTATCTTTCTGACAGTTCAATTTTTTATTATACACCAACGTTGAAATCTCTTCCGTTTTGAGAACTCGTGGATTTCTGAACCAGAATTTAAAGAGATTGTTAGACATGGATGGTTGAAAAAGAACAGTCGGATATCCAAATGAAAATAGCAACATGTGGGAAAGAATTGGGGATCAAAAGTGAAACATCGGTTTGAGAAAGCTATCTTGTTTTTGTCATGAGCAATTAAGTCAGTTGAAAAGGCAGCGTACATACGATACTACGATGCAAATTGTGGAAATGAAGGCTACGCTTATCTCTTTGTTAGCTCAGGAAGAAATTTTTTGGAAGCAAAGATTAAAAAATTTCTGGCTTCAAGCAGCTGATGCCAATACTAAGTTGTTTCATACTTTCATCATTATGCAAATTATCTGTCGTCGTAAAAATACTATTGTGCAGCTAAAAGATGATACGGGTAAGCTATATTCTTGGGGTGCTGGTCTTCATGAGCTCATTTTGAATTATTCTCAAGACTTGTTCTCTTCTCGTGGCTGTGAGGATAATCATATTATTTCTCTGGTTCCCAAAAGTATTGATGATGATCAAAATCAGGCTCCTGTTATACCATTTGTGAAGGAAAATGTCTTAAAAGCTATTCAATCCATGCATCCAGACAAATCTCCATGGTTTCCTGATCTGGTACATCCATATATAGAAGCAGTTTGTATGCCATATTTGCGGAAATTCATTTGGAACTCGAAACTTCTTGCTAAAGTAAAAAATTTCTTATGGCCATCATTAGCGAATTGTCTTCCTAGCTACCGTGACATCTTTACAAAGACGACATGTTGAGGTTCAAGAATGGTGTCCCATCTGTCGACATGAGTCAGAAGATGTATTTCATGCTTTAGTTTCTTGTCCAGCAGCTCGAATCATTTGGGGTCTTATTTCTATATATAGGTAATTATCTTGGCTCCATGACTCGATTTGCTGAATGGTGTAATGTTGATGTTACAAATAAAGAGCTTGAGGATATTGAGATAGCAGCAATAATACTTTGGAGTCATATAATTTATAAGAATATGAATGATGTTGTTTGGAATGGGAAGCACAAACCAGCACCTTCCATTGTTAGATTGGCAATGGACCTTTCGGCAACAATGGCAAACGGTACATAGTGCGTCTGTCATCCCTCTTGCTGTTCAACGGCGGCAAATCATCCCAAGATGGAGTTTCACCCCCTGAAGATTTCCTAAAATGCAACGTCGACAGATCGGTTTTCAGTATTCCTTTTCATATATATCTGTTTCGGTTGCATAATAAGAGATTCATTTGACAGAGTGTTAGCAGCCTCTCAATGAAGCTTTCCAGGAAATTTTCAGCCAACTACAGCAGAAGCATTCTGCATTCGTGAGGCACTCAATTGGATTAAAGAACTTCATCTTTCAAACATCATCGTCAAATCCGATGTTCATTTGGTTATTAATGTTTTGAACAATCATGTTAATGATTCTTCTAGTTTGGGTTTGATTATTGACGACGGTAAAAACATGGCTATAGAAATCCAGTCATGTTTTTGTGTTTTTGGTAATTAATCAGCGAATCAAGTTGTTCATACATTGACTCGAGTGGTTGGTCCTATGTCTAGTTTAAAGGGTCGAGTTTACCTGTTGCCTCGAGTTTACCTGTTGCCTTCAGTTATTTCTTATGTAATTATCCATGATTTAGTTTAATATAAGTGTTTATATATATNCCAAAAGAAAGAACACGTACACCACACTACAGTGTTATACTTCTAGAAAGTCCAAGCAGCTAAACCGCCGCCAGTCCGGTCTCAATTTTGCCGTAGGAACGGTCTGATGTAGAAAAATCCAACCATCCTATAAATCTGCTGCAGCTCAAAGGTATCAATTCATTCAATTTCCGGTTCACAACTTCTTTCAAACATCTGTTCAGCAATGGCGCTTCGATCCTTGACCAGATATACCCTAGGGAACGCACCTCTCGGGTTTCGCGGTCTGCAGACGTTTTCGCTTCCCGATCTGTCCTACGATTATGGTGCGCTGCAGCCCGCCATCAGCGGCAAGATCATGCAGCTCCACCACCAGAAGCACCACCAGACTTATATAACGAATTACAATAAAGCCCTCGAGCAGCTCGATGCTGCCGTTTCCAAGGGAGACGCCTCGACCGTAGTTAAGCTGCAGAGTGCCATTAAGTTCAATGGCGGAGGTACTAATTTTATGTTGAAATTCTTTTTTTGTAATTTTCGTTTTTTTTTTGTTATGATTGTGGTCTTTGTTTTCGTGGAATTGAATCGGAGACCGGGGTAATTTAGAGGAAACTAAATATAATCCATCTTAAGTTTTCTGCTTAACATAAATGTGAGGTATGTTGAAAACATCGCCATTGAAATCCTAATGCCGGTGGCATTTAACAATTTACTGCTCCCCAAACTAAGCAAGTAATTTTTTTTATCTCAACATCAGATTGTTCTTTACCACTCCATTATTTTTTTAATAGGTCACGTTAATCACTCAATTTTCTGGAAGAACCTAGCACCTGTTCGAGTAAGTCTGCGCCTTGAGTTGATTTTTAATTTATTATGGTACTATATTTCGAAATTGGGTAAGATTTTATCTAAACGCTGAAATCTCCTTGCAGGAAGGTGGTGGTGAACCTCCTAAGGGTGCTTTAGGTTCAGCTATTGACAGTAACTTTGGCTCGTTGGAAGCTCTAATTCAAAAGATGAACGCAGAAGGTGCTGCACTGCAGGGTTCTGGATGGGTGGTGAGTGTTTTGTATATTTATATGACCATTTTGTTCTGTGGGATAGACGTTTTTCTCCTATGTACATTAATATCCTGTTTGCTTTCATTTACTTGATTTACCTCATTGATATATTTGCAGTGGCTTGCTGCGGACAAAGAATTGAAGCGGCTTGTGATTGAAACCACTTCAAATCAGGTAAATGTGGATCCTTCGCATCGTCATCACATTTTAGTTTTATATGTGCGACATGTGCTGTAGTGTCGGATCATTTCTTCAATTTATTGTACTGCTTTTACATTGATCATATCCCCGGTTTTGTATTCAATAAAGCAAGCATGTTATATTATGGTTTTGATGACATGTTAGCTATCCAAAACTTGAGAAGGATAATTTGTTTTTCTATCGGAAGTCGGAACCTTCTCAAATTTGTCTTCCTGTTAGAATACACCTGACTTCTTGTGCAAAGGCTGATAATGATTTGAGGTTTTAAACGTGCTGTAATCAGATTAGTTGCGTATGGATGACTCCGTATTATTAGCCGTTCGATAATGGGGCTTGATATCCTAGCACTTGTGACGAGAATTAACTATTAAGATGGTTCTTTTTGTAATCGTCTTGTAAATGCTTAAGATGAAATAGAAGCAATTGATATTTCATAAATCCTTTTGTGTGATCCGTTTTCTATTGCAGGACCCACTGGTTACTAGAGGACCAAGTTTAATTCCCCTGCTTGGGATTGATGTATGGGAGCATGCTTACTATTTGCAGGTATTACTTCTTCCAACATTTGCATTTTCTTTTGTAGCTTTAATAATAAAAAATTCTGTTACCTTTTTAAGCTTGTCACTGATACAAATCAAAAGCCGACAAAAGGTGATAGAAATGAAGCACTAAATATTTTTTCCACTGAGATAGACACGATGAAATGTTTATCTTGGATTTTTTTACAAAGGAAACAAGCGCATTTAATTGTCACGTTCATTTCTTGGCTAAAATGTAAGGTAGTGAGTCTTCAATGTCCATGTTGCGAATGAGTTCTAATTCTGCTATAGTCTGTTCTACTAGTTCCTGGCTTCAGTCATATCCTCATGTAGCAAGTTCTAACACGACTTATATGCTTTCTTGCTTGATATGTATGCAGTACAAAAACGTGAGACCGGACTACCTAAAGAACATATGGAAGGTCTTGAACTGGAAATATGCTAGTGAAGTTTACGATAAAGAGTTCCAGTGATCATGATTAGGAAATTGTTTGGATTGCTACACTTTATGTATCAGTAATGAGAGGAAATAAAATTTGTGTCGTCACACAACCAACTCTTTTTGTTAGCTTGGAAACTCTCCGAGTTTATGATCGTCTTCCTTTATTATGGCTCTGAAATAATCTTCTATGAAAAAAGATTTATTTTTGAAGCGCAATATCTTATGTACATTTGGCTTTGAAATTTGTTATCAGTGAAATTAATGTTAGTCACAGTTTTCTGGTTTGGGAGGCCTCATTGTACTTTCGTTTATTTCAAGAAACATTTTTAGTCTCAAATATAAGTAAACATTTTGTTGGTAATTTGTATGCTGCTGAAGACATGGATCGAGGAGCAAGGGAACAAAATCTTTCAACCTTTTTTTTATGAAAAAATTATTAATCTTATACTAACACAATGATTAGTCGTATCCTTGATATATCAAGCGAATGATTAAGAAAATCTTCTCCTTGTTACTTGCACAAACTACATTTATCCTTTTGTATGGTGAAACATACTCGCTGTACGTATCTTGAACATAATCAAGACTTATATAATAGATACGCTCCAGAATTTCTTTCTGAGTTGAGCAGTTTACTAACTAAAATCAATCAATTCAAATATATAAAATCATATATAAAGCGTAGATCAGCATAAAATAAAGAATTCATTCATTTTTTGTTGTTGACCACACATAGATGAACCTCGTTATTTGTTTTTTTATTAATTCTTCTTAGTTTTTTTTTTAAAAAAAAATTGAAATAATTAGTAGCCAGCCAAGGGGCCACATTTTCTCGTCTTAACCATTAGGCGATGGTATGTGGTGTGACCAGACCAGAAAAACAACGGCTCCAAGCCACCAATATAAAACCCAACTCATACATTTTTTTCCTTGAAGAATCACTGAAATTTGACGACATTCCAAGGAAGGAAATTAAAAGGGAAAATGGGACTGAAAGCTTTTTCCCTTTCGCCTTCACAAAATGGTCTTCTTCTTTCTCCCGGAAACACCACACAGAGCTATTTTCAGCACGTTATGGCAGAAAATCAAGACTTGCAGCAGTTACCACAAGTTGCGCCAAAAATGGGAATATCGATGACAAGGAAGAACCTGCAGCATGGAAAAGGAAACAAAACATATTCGAAAGTGTGACAGAAGCTTTAGATTTCTCGCAGGTAAGATCAGAAAGGGATGCTCAGTTGCTTGATGAAGCTAGAAATGCCACTAAATCAGGGGACAAGATGTCAAAGGAACAGGTTTCTAAGATTACTTGTTTCTTGATTAAAGATTTATTATTATTTTCTAGCCATTAATTTTGTTTTTTCAATATATATTTCAGTAATTGTTATTACTTAAAGTGATCTTGGTTTGTTGTAGTATGGAGCTCTGAGGAGGAAGATTGGTTGTACATACAAGGATTTCTTCAAATCATATGTAGAGGGTTAGTTGTCACATTAGTTTATTATTATTCAGAATGAATGTCTGATATTCGTGCATCTCTTAGTATTTCTGACATGGAACTTAAGGTTACTTTTACAGAAAAAAAGAAAATGATGGGAAATTTTTTATTAATAACAGTGGAAGGGCAATATGTGGAAGAAGGATGGGTGGACAAGACATGCAAAGTGTGCAAGAAAGACACGAGGTGAAGCGAGACAAGTTGACAAATTTGGGAAGTATGTGCATGTTTCTTGCTTGGACAAATCCAACTCAGGGAACTTCTTCACAAGACTCTTTTCAGGATGAAATATATATATATATATACTAGAAATAATGCACGTGTCACGCACGTGGGAAACATATGTTGAAGTAATTAGAATTTGAAATAAAATTAGTTAACTCAACAAAAAACAATGATAATAATATTGTAAATTTTGACAATTCGTGTTAATTAGCATATGAAACTAATTTGAAAAAAAAAACATATTTTTTTAATTTTAAAAAAAGATTTGGACTACTAAAATTTTTATCATATCTTTTTTTTATCATATTGTTTTCTTTTGTTATTTGTCATATTCTCTCAATAATGCATATATTTTATTATAATATTCAATTATTACAATCTTTTTTGACAATCAACGATATGCAATTTTTTATTTACAATGTTGTTTGATTATTATTCTCTTTCATGTAAATTGACAACAATTTCTACTTGATGCTTTTACTTTCCTAGTCACCTTTAATTTATTAGACACTTATACTTGATAACATATAAACTACACATTATTATTAGGGGTTAGCAAAATTTCGGTTAAACCGAATTAACCGACCGAACCGAGTCAATTCGAAAATTCAGTTTTCAAAGTAAAAAAAAAAATCGGTTATATCGGTTAATTCGATCGGTTCGGTTACGATTTTCAAAATTTTGAAATCGACTAACCGAATTAACTGATATAATAAATATTATTATTTAATAAATTCTTATTGTTTTTTCAATTTTAATATATATTTTTATTTTTAATTTTAAAATCAGCACTANAGTTTTCAAAGTAAAAAAAAAAATCGGTTATATCGGTTAATTCGATCGGTTCGGTTACGATTTTCAAAATTTTTAAATCGACTAACCGAATTAACTGATTTTGATTCGGTTTGATTTTCATAGGTTATGAAAATTAATTCGGTCGGTTCGGTTGTTGCTAAATATTTCGGTTCGGTCCGGTTATGACTAATTCGGTTCGGTTCGGTCCGTAACAGAACCGACCGAATGCTCACCCCTAATTATTATAACAATCTATCATCACATAAAAAGTACTGATGGATTGATTTAAATAAATATTGATTAAATGTTGTCATTTATTTGTAATTTATAATAATAATATTTTTGACAATAAATCATCTTTTTACTGACTCTTATGACATTTATTTTAATATTTCATATTAACTCATAAGTATAATTAGCACAATCAAATTACTAATGTTATATACTTATATCGGTATTACCTCAAGAAAAATAATATATTTAGTTTTTCTAATGTTTTAAAAATCTTTACGGGAACATTTGTGTACCTTTATATTGAGAAAAATTCATTACATTTATAAAGTTTGAACGGTAAATATAACTTTATAGTATACATTTAATTTGAAAACTGAATTCATTGTATGACAAACACTTCTTTCATTTCTATTTTTTGTGTAACCCAAAAGAGTTAATATTTTTTCTCTTTTATACTCTCCAACTCATTATAAAAAGTTATAAAAAAATATTTATATCTAGAAAAATATTTTTATTTATTGTTTTTCTTGTCTATATATTTTGTTATATGTGAGCATATATTCTACTTAATTGTCTTAATTGTCATATATCTTTACTATATAATTTGTGTACATTGAAGATGAATAAGTTCATTTTGTAGTTTTTTATTACCTGGACTTAGGTTGATATATTAATATTTGATATACATAGATATAAGAATTTTCAAATTCAATTTATTCACAATGATTTTTCATAATTAAGGCCAACTCAAAATAATAAAAATTAGGATTCATAATTATTTTAAATATGATATAAAAATAATACGTGGAAATTTTTTTTGACATTTTAGTTGCAAAATACAGTGATAAATACATGTAGGTGCATTATTTCATTGTGACAATTATAACTTTATTTAAATATCTTATTTCTCACTCAAGGATCAAAATTTGTTTATTTCTTATTTTGATTATCGACAAATCCAATATTTCTTTTAAATGTTTTTGTTAATAATATTTACATGAGTTTTATTGTATATTTATCCAATTTGAAAGGGATAAATTATAATTCAATATATAATAATATTTGAAAACTGTAGAATGCTTCTAAATTTAAAAATCGAGTAACATGTAAGGGATCAATTCAAAACTAAAAGTTGATGCAACATGTTTCTTCTAGCTTTACAATCGAATAATATAGGATCGAGCGTTTGTCGCTTTACCAAAAGCTATAACTGATGATAACTATGCAAGTCAAATCTTTAAATCATACAACAGCTCAAGCGCCTACCCATAGTGGACAATTATTGTACCAAACAATCTATCTCCTAATAATTGCACCAATTGCAATCAATGAAAATCAAAGTCGCGATCTTGGCTCTGATACCAATTGTAGGCTCAAGCGTTTACTGTTTTATCAAAACCTATAGATTATGGTAACAGTGCAAATCAAATATTTTAAATAGTACAACAGTTCAAGCACAACATTTTAATTACTCTACCCAACATGATCAATTATTGCACTCAACAAATAAGTTTATGCAAATAACCTTTTACTATATCATATGAATTTATAAGACATTTGAGTAGAATATATACTTGATATTCTACATAAGTAGTATGAAAAAAAAATCATTTTTCATTTATTTGAAAATTTATATTTTAAAATAAAAAAATCATATATACACACACACACACACACACATATATATATATAATGATCTCATTATTATTACGTTACAATGATAAATAAATTATTATTTTTAGTTTATCATCATAGTATTTATCTCAATAAACACATTTTTGAATGTATGATGTTAAATTTAATATTGACATTAGATAATTATAGTATTAATTCTAACATTCTTTTTTTATTCTTCTCAATATATTACTTTTTATATTTTCAAAAATATTAATCTATTTATTATTGTATACAAAGTATAATAATTATTTGGTTAATTGATCACATTTAAGATTAAATGTTTGGAAAAAATTCTAATATATCTTTAAAGACCAATAGACGATGAAAAATTAAGAAAATGTAGAACACTACAGTGCATAAACTTTTGCTTTGTACAATGACAAAAGATAAGGTGAGACCAAGTGAGATACTTGTATATATGAGTCTCATTCAACAGCCCATTATAATATTTTTATTAACCGACTTTGTCTTTCGTTTTTACTTCACTAACTTTTCAGTGTGACTCATTCAAGCATTAATTTTTTATTTTTTTAGTACATGGTGACCTCCACTCTCACCGACTTCAATCTTTAGAAGTCGGTATTAGTAGTTTATAGATAATAGACAATTATTTAATTTTTATTTTCTGTCTTTTGATTAATTGTGTAATTTTTTATGTTATACCTAATTCATTTTTAGAATTTTTATAATCATGATTAGAAGTGTACGCATACAATATAAAATTAATATATTTTAAAATGTTAATATTGAAGTGTCGAATAAATGTATTGAATCATTATTTAATAACTTTTATAAAAACAATATACATCATAATTCAGATTTAAAGATTAACATCCAAATAAAGAATTGCGATGAATATCTTATAAAATAAATTGTGTTAGCTCAAAAAGATTAAATATGATTATTGTAAATGAATTTTTCTTAATTAATTAGAAAATTTTCAGCAAATGCGCTGAATTAATTAGAATGTTTTTAATATAATATGTCGATAAATGTTTTCTATATGAGTTAGTGATTGAGTCCTTATGAACATTTTAAACAAAATTGTCTTTAGTTATAGTAACGGTGTCTTTAATTTAAAATATTAAATGAAACAAATTATCAAGATAAAAAATTAATTAGGAAATTCAAAAATATGTGACTACTCTATTAGTTTAATTGACACGCTCTTTAGTCTGATGATTTAATAGATGTTAAATCCACAATCACTGAGTTTGACAAGAATTCTTGTAGAATAAAATACAATTATAATAAATTATTTGATTGTATATGTAATAAAATTTTGTATATTTCATATATATTTGATTTATTTCATTTATAAGGTTGAAATTTTATATATTATGACATAAGATTTGTTATACATCTTAACATCGATAAATTCACTAAAAATTTATATATTAATTTCCGCTACCATATGATTCTGGTTTCGCTTTGTATATTCATTTGTTTGAATTTATTATTCCTCATTTTGCCAAGACTCATAATATGTCAAACATGAAAGTGAATATTAATTTAAAGATATGATAATATTTATATATTGTAATAAATATATTTACCCTCACAATACTGATAAAACTAAATTAAAAATAATATGTTGACGAACATATTGTCAAGAATCCAAAAATACAACTCAAATGTCAACATTGACACTCAATTTTGAGTGACTGCCAAAATGTCTCAACAACCCACGATTTTTGGACAAGATAGTAATATCACAATTTTGAAATCAAATGATATTTTCCCTTTTATATCAAAAATTCACGATTGAAAATTGATAATATTATACATATAGATATTTAATATAAACTTGTGAGAGCTCATTTAGGCTCACCTTTAAATGAGTAGACAAAATTTCAACCCAACTCACATAAACTGTTTGGCGGTGTAGGCCAAACCGACAGACCGAACCCAAACTGACAGCTCAAATCGCAACGATCTTTTACCGTGTTTTATTTAAATAATTTATAAATATAAACCGCAAAAAAATTTCGGTTGCAAAAAACTTTAATTTAAACACATAAATTCTAGCAAACTGTCACATGAGGACATGAAAAAAATTAATAAGATTCCAAAGAAAATTCACAATTCGATAATGAGTTATTTCTAAACTTTAATTAATTTAATTTACATAATGAAAAGATAAATAAAAAATCTAAATCATTGGATTAAAAATAACATATTATAATGTGGGTATGCATAAAAAAGCTAAATACTAATTTACATAATGAAAAGATATCATTGGATAAAAATAACATATTATAATGTGGGTAAACATAAAAAATTAAATATTAATAATCACACATATTTAATATATGAATAAAGAGAATGAAAAGGCACATTTAAAATAAGCAATTAATATAAAGCAAACAATTAATAAGGAGACAAATGAAAATTCACATATAAAGTCACATATTTATATATATAATAGATATAATGTTATAGGTTTTGTGGTACTAAACATTTTATTTAGAAATTTATTAAAATTGAGTTATATTGAGACGATACCATCTGCAAACTTATTTTTGCCAATATTAAAGACGTCCTGCGCTAAATCTCATATTTAAAATATTTTTTGAAAATGATAATCTAAAAAATTAATTTATTTTTCTAATTATCCCTTTATTTAAGAACTATATATATATAAATTAAAAAACAACTTTGGTCAAACTAAGTTTTTTTGAAAATATCATCTGAAAAATTAATTTATTTTGCTAGCCAACCCTTTATTTAACTTCTTATCCGGTTGGTTGGTTTGTTTTTCTGGGGCCAAGATACACTTAGAATCCGTCGATTATAGTTGATTGTGTAGTTTCATCAAATTAAAATTCAATTGTAGCTTCCACAAAAGAATTGATTAAACACATGAGAACAGATGGAGTATACTCAACACTGCTTAAATTTCTATAAAATCAAATATGGGAATTTAAGGAAAGAAAAATGGGAGAAAATGAGGCCTTAATTACACATGTACAGAGTAAAAAAATATAAGTCGGAAGTTCAGAAGATGGTGTCAATATGAAGCTTTCTCTTTGAAGGAGCTTTTTCTATCACCTGTTTTTGCAAATCCATGAAAGTCGACCCTATGTGAGCAAACAATCTCCGGAGATTAATCACAGAAAGCTCGTGGAAGCTCGCAACCGTCAAATCCGCCTGCCCAAGATCATACCTGCGATATTTTTCAGAATGTGGAATCTTGATCTAACCAAGCTAAGAGAAGGTGGCAAAACTAGATTCACGGAACTCATTTGTCGGAATATCCGAGCAAGCATTAAGTCAAATTGAAACTAATTTACATAATACATACGCTGGATGAGCACCAATCAAAGCTACAGCCATCATCGTACAATTGTGAGCTGCAGTTACTCCTCTGGGATCGTCTTCAAACACAACACACTTGGAGGGTTTTCTGTCGAGCTGCATAACAAGTTTCAAACATAATTTCATGATTTCCAGGATGTTTAATATAATAATGTGGAAAAGGAGAAGAGTACGCAAGATCCAAGGTAAATGGAACTAGAATCAATGCCAAGAAGCACAATCATCTTGTGATACACCTCACCATTATATTTCCTAGGTGAAGGCATTTGCATATCAAGAATGGAAAACTTTCTGTTACTTTTTCCACTGGTGTCAAACAGTAGGTGCCAAAAATACCTTTACAGCAGCAGAAAGGAACCTATGTGCAATGGACTCCATACCATCTTCCTCAGACACAATGGCCTGCAACTCCAGAAGAGATAATTTAGCTTTCTCCAAATAAAGACTCAGTTAGTTTACACCTTTTCACTACATTTCAAGTCACAAGCACTCCTATTAAATTTCTGACACCTACGAGATAATAGAAGACATTTCAATTTTCTGTCATCAATCGATTTTTACCTGGCATTTATTTTACAAATTACAAGTATATGTCCAGTGACACTTTACCAAAGAGACTAATCACCATTTGAACATGCAACAAAGGGGATTAAATTCCGGGAGCAAACATTGGTAGATGTAAATCATAACCATTTCACATAAATGAGATGAAGTCCATCAATAAAAAGCAAAGGGGGAAAACTCACACACATGGAGCATAAGACACGTTGACAGAGCCTTTGGGGATAGATTGGACCCTGAACATGTATGTTGGGGATACTCCTTGTATCAAACAATATGGTAAATACTAAATGACAAATGATAAGAGCTAAAGATAGTAAATCCTAAAACTCAAGGAAGTAAGTTGGTGCATAAAAGGGTTCTCATTCAATAAAGGCCGTGTGGTCTTCTTTTTCTGTACCTTGATCTTGGAAGCATAAAGAGCAGGCAAAACATGCATTACAATGCATAATCCCACGAGGCATAATACTACATGCGGAACTAGAGGATGTAGTTTGGTCAGAGGGGAAGTTATATCAAAAGAGGCAGGCAATGTGAGTGATGACTTTGTGGAGGCAGAAATTGTCATGTCCACATGTGAGATAAATTCCCTCTATGGAAGTGAAAAAAGTAACTATACATGCATGGTGCGTGGTCCAAAATTCACTGAAGCTTTTGAATTAAGATAGGGTTCCAAATAAGTAATTGGGCTCCTTTCTGTGACAATCCCAAAGCAAGATACACCAGAAATAAAACCATAATTACACTATCACAGAAAGTAAAGCAAAACAAACTAAGATTTTGAAGTTTATTCAAATATTAATAATATTCTATATTTCTATTAGATACCATAAGAAGGTAATGAACAGAAAGCTCTCAGTGTTAAAAAAAAAAAAAAAAAAAAAAANCCCAATGTTCGTAGGCATGAGAGAAGAGAAACAGAGCAACCTGGAAAAACTTCTTCAATCCCATTCGCTCTAGAGCCTCAACCATGTTTTTGCGATCAAGACTTGATACAACAGCACATGGAATGCGAGATGTAGCTATAGCATCTAACCACTCTTTTAGCCCTTCCATTGGTTCTGAAAGCTACAGAAAACATTAGAATATAAGTTACTGCAACTTAAGCGACAACATTCACGTGACATTTTACAGAACAATCTTACTTCGACAAGATTGTGATAGTACAACTCCGAGAGTCTCAACTTCAGTCTATCCAAATCAGGCTCAGCCATCCCCCAAAGCAGAACCTAGGATTCCGTCAAAGACATCTATATTTAAGTTACAAAGCAAAAAGGTAAAAATGTGTGAAGCTTATACAAGTTAAGCTTGATGTTGATGATATATCCCAAAAAGTGGAAACTTACAACTACTATTTTATCCATAAAAAAGTCTTAGATATACATATACAGACTGAAAATAACTTCTAAAATATCCAGTTCACTAAGCAAACAAGGATAGGATATTAGGTGTTTAGGTTCATGAACTATTAGAAGAAGTGGATGGAAGTTTGTGAAAACCAATGGAGATTCCCAAACCTTGCGCAGAACATGATCAGCACCTGCATAATGCAAAACTCTTTGCACACTGTCATCTCTAGGGATTTCCTTTCCTGCACAATAACCCCCCCATACATCAACCCAATTTCAAGGAATCTCAAGTGTATCACAAGTCTCTGCTTCATAGCTATGCTACAGAGTACTGACAGAAGTGGTCAATCTATGCAATTGAAAAAGATAAAATATTGAGGCAACAAAATAATAATCTCTATAACGATAACGCAAATATTTTATCTGCTCTAGAACAAAGAACATTTTTTATGCATGCGCCTTGAATCAAAACCTTGGGATGCCAAAATATTGAGGAAACTTCTCAATTTATTTGTTTATGAATTCCAGAATAAAGAAAAAAATTAGATTGAATTTACTAGCTCAATTTTTGCAAGTGCAGATCCATAAGTACCTTAGTTGGTTTCAACTGTTGTCTTACCAATACTCAACATAAGGGTATCACTATTTTTGTCAGAACATGTTAAACTTACCTTCCTCAGAAGCAAGTTTTTCCCAGGCATCCAACTTCAAAGCTCTAGTATTTGCCTGTAATACCAGATTTGAGGCTTAGAAGGCCAGTCAAATTGATACAGAACAATTAGGTACACATTGAGCAATGAGATTCACGAGAATAACATGATTGTCTAATGAAAACACAGCCGTTATGCTCTATTATTAGTTATTTTCTTTTACAAGTTGAGGTTTCATTTGTGTGATCCAAAGTGGCACAGCCATATGGTGGAGAAGCAGTTACATTCTATCAGGTACAGCCAATTTGAAAGGCAACGCTTAAAATAGAAGTCCAGCAAAAGCAATTCGATAAGAGGAAGGGTGTCCTTTTAAGACATCAATTTAAATGCTGACAATGCTAGATCCTTGAAATGCACGTGCAAAAGTTTTCAAGTAAAGTGAGAAATTAGAAGAACAATCAAAAAGATTATCAGCTAGTAAGTGAAACACTGATGACACCAGCCATCCACAATGGTTCAGAATCAATCTCCTTCAGCTTTAAACATCCTCTCCAAGTTTTACGTAAAAGGGTAATTTAAGCAGTACAGATGCCAATTGAGCAATCAGCAGTCATAACCATAAATATATTTCCCTATATGCAATGGGCTATAAATTTATAATTACTGGTGTAATATATGGCGCTGTTTTCACAAACAAAAGGTGATGATTGTTGATTCATTCACAAAAAAAATGGTTTCGTCCACCACATTGTGGTTTGACTGAAAGATTTACATAAGAAAGAACAGAATCGAGAATTCGGTCTTACGCCACTTCTGTTAGTCTTTTTTTGAATTTATTAATTCCCTCTTAGAAAGATAGGAAACCCGAAACCTTGCTAAAATTATTACCTTTTTGAATGGCCTACTTTGAATTGTTATCTTGGAATCCACGAGGAAACCTTATCAATACAAACTTGTATGACTTCTATAACACAAGAAATACTACAATGAACTTAAATAAATCAACCTGATATTTTAAATCTAGCACCTAACCCACCAGAGATTAGTGTCAACCACATGATTATGAAATATGAAGCCATGATGCCACATTGAAGTTAGAATTGAAAAGATAATTAACAAAAATTGTGTAACGTCCCAATAAAAATTTTCAAAGTGTTGCTTTAACTAAGAATTGTACTTAATATTTTTTGGAGTCCTCGTTGTATCATTATTCTAGCTTAAAATTGTAGAAATAAAGTAATACATTTTGGAAAAAGGTATAAGATTATCAAACTTAGTTTAAAATGCTTGAGGCATCACCAGGAGAGCCTCTTGCACATGCACCTGGGTATGTACCCAGGCGCAGCGGCATACTTGGGAGAGGAAGTTTTCCCCAAACCCTAATAAATAAGTAGATAAATATCAATGAATCTTTGCTTTTCACAACTTAATGAGTTCAATAATAGAATTTTTGTCATATAATACTATAGTAGATAATTAAATTTTTCTAAAGAACTAATAGTGCGCCTTGCTTCGATAAAGCGAGCGCCTCACCTTGTGCCTTGCGCCACAAGCTCCACAACCACTTTGCACCTTGGTGCCCATCACAACCATGTTATCAACATTATGATGTACTTTAAAATGATCTGATTGGGTTTACTATAAGAAATTTTATATAAAGAGCTGGTGATTGAAATCTAAACGAAGAGAAAATAATAGGAGTTTTAACCATCTGTGCATTGTGTTGTTGACATAAATCTCTAAAATGCAATGTGCGATTAAATGTATCGAGATTCTATATCAGAATAGAACCAAATGGGTACCTTGGCTGTTTATCTACTGGGCAAAAGCTAAAAAAGAAAATATATTCAATTATTTCATAATATGAACAGAGACACGATAAAATATCCACGCCCATTAGAGGTATTAAGGAGAGAATAGAACTGACACGGCTAGTAAATAACTTTCCACCATGTGATAGGCATGAAACTTTACCACAACATTATCCCAAGAGAATATAAGACCATAGGCTTCATCAGGTTTCATGGCATATCGAATCCTTTGCAGAAAGCCTTCTTGCATTCTATCATTCAAAAAATCCTATGGATGGCAGCAAACAATAAAAAATAATTATAAATTTTCCGACACAAGAAATCAACCATAAATATGATATCATAATGACGATTGCTTTCTTTTTCAGTCTAAAGCTTACCACGTCAACTTTAAGTGGCCCTTCAGGTCTAAATGTTTCAAAGCCTTCCCCATATTCAGCTCCAATGACCTACTAGATATTAAGATAAACTTCATTTCGACTGCAATATGGACTGATACATCTTCCTCAAAATACAACTTTTAGGGATAAATACACTTGAAAGTGTTCGAGAAAAATGGCATAAAGTACATATTTGTACCTGTATGAGTCTAAAATCAATACGCAGTCTATTAGTTTTATTTAAATATTGGATATTAGCTTAGTTCAATTTATTAGTTGAGTCGGTTATTAGTTTGTTAATAGTCGGTTAAAAACCGTGTGCGTATATATATACACCTTTGTACAGACTGATTACTCGCTAATTCTGATAGCAATAATATGGAAAATTCCCCACTTTGCTCTGTTCTTCTCACGTCTAACATGACATCAGAGCCTAGATTTCACCGTTATGTTTTGAACTACTCACAGTTGAGCCACTCGTTGTCTTGTAAGCTTCACGCTCGAGATGTTCATTTCTGACCGTGAGAGGATGAATCCACAGCCTACTGCTCGAGCTTTATACCCTCTAAATGACTACCTATTATATGACTCTTTGTCACCAAAGCATAAAGCTTTTGCCTTACATGTTTCTACACAGTTTGAACCATAGTTCTACCAATGAAGTTGTCAAACACCCATAATGGAGTAATGCCATGAACGAGGAATTATCTGCTTTGGAAAATAATTGCACATGGTCAGTTGTACCATTACCTCCTGGAAGCAAACCATTGGTTTTCGTTGGGTCCTCAAGATCAAATATGCCTCGAATGGATCGACTGATCGACAAAAAGCTAGCCTAGTCGTCAAGGGGTACACCCAACAAGAGAGTGTTGATTTCTTTAAAATTTTCTCACTCGTAGCAAAACTTGCTACTTTCAAGATTCTGTTGGCTCTTATTGCCATTAATGCATGGCATTTGATTCAATTGGACATCAACAACGCATTTCTAAATGGAGATTTGTTTGAAGAAGTGTATATGGATTTACCATTGGGTATTCGAATAAACATGACTCAAAATTTGAATCAAATTGCTTGGTTTGTAAGCTTCATAAGTCCTTATACAGACTAAAACAAGCTTCTCGGCAGTGGTATTCTAAATTCTCTCACTCCCTTATCAGTTTTGGTTTTATGCAGTACAAATCAAATTATACTTTGTTTACCAAAGGTGAAAATTCTTCATTTGTTGCCTTGTTGGTCTGTGTAGATGATATTATCATTGTCGGACCATCTCATTCTGTCATTGATTATCTAAAGTCCTTAAAAAGTTAGTTTAAGTTGAAGGATCTAGGTCCCTTGAAATAATTCTTAGGAATGGAGATCACAGGCTAGCATATCCCGATGTCAACAACAATATACATTGCAGCACTTGGAAGACACTGGTTTTCTTGTTGGGAAGCCAACCACTGCTCCTATGGATCCAACAGTCACTCTATTTGCTGCTGAAGGTGAGCTCATTGAGGATGCATCCATTTATAGATGTCTCATTGGTTTCCTATTATATCTTACCATAGCACGACCTGACATTACATATGTAGTACATAAACTGAGTCAATTGGTTGCTCAACCGCAAACCACACACTTGGCAACAGCACATCATTTACTCAAGTATCTAAATTCTTCGCCTGGGCAAGTCATTCTCTTTTCTGCTTCCACGATTCAGCTTAAGGAATTCTCAAATGCTGATTAGGCCTCTTGCCCGGATATCAGACGTTCTGTCACTAGATTTTGCGTCTTTCTTAGTGACACTCTCATGTCTTGGAAAGCCAAGAAGCAAACTACTACCTCTAGATCATCTGCTGAAGCGGAGTATCGAACTATGGCAGGGACTACTAGCGAATTGGTTTGGATTGTTCAATTGCTACATGATTTCCTCATCTTTCTATCTTCTCCAGTTCCCATTTTATGTGATAATCAAGCTGCCATTCACATAGCTAACAACCCGATTTTTCACGAACGCACAAAACACTATCAAGATTGATTGTCACTTTCTTCGAGAAAATATAGTCATTGGGCTTATCAAACTTCTTCCTATCAGATCGTATTTGCAACTTGCTGACATGTTCACAAAACCGTTCCCTTTCTCCACTTTGTCCACCTTTATGGTCAAGATGGCTGGCTATTCAAGATATATATCGTCCATCTTGAGGAGCATATTAGTTTTATTTAAATATTGGATATTAGCTTAGTTCAATTTATTAGTTTAGTCGGTTATTAGTTTGTTATTAGTCGGTTAACAACCTTATGTAAAAGGTACATACTGATTCCTAATCGATTCTGATAGCAATAATATGGAAAATGCCCCACTGTGCTCTGTTCTTCTCATGTCTAACATAATCAGCGCTGTGATACCTTAAACAAGCTAAATTCTTGTCAAAACAAAGCCAGTTACCCAAACCGCCTAGTTACTAAACACTAATTCTCTAGAGATAAGAATAAAAACCCGACAAAGAATCACAAAAGAAGAGCAATAAACTATAACTGACACAAACTTAGCAAATCAAAAAATAAACTAACAGAGAAAACTGGACCTCTTCCATGAAAATGTTGTTGGGCATGCTCGAAAAACCATTGAGCGACCCATTTTCATCCGAGCCGAAAGCGTTTCTTGCAAAAATGGTACGATTTCCATGCACCGAGTTTGAGCGGTTTAACATCTGTTCAGACAGATTTTGAAGAGTTAATATGGTGACAAATGAAAAATAAATTTGTTCTTTAAAAAAAAACTGGAGAACAGTTAACTAGTATTAATATTAAAAAAAATATGTGGGCAGAAGCAAACCAATAATCTGATTTTATCTGGGAAACGAGGGTGAAACGGCCTCCGAGAGAGAGGAGGTAGAGGGGAACTAGCAAAGCTCAGAGCATTCTCCATCTTTACCAGACACGAGAGACGCCAGAGTCGTGTTAAAAAGGAGATATTAGTATACAGATTGGGCTTCATTCTTTCTTTATTGGGCCATTTTAATAACCAGGCCCTTTGGGCTATTTACGCAAACTACATGGTTTTATTAATTGTTACTCGGCCTTCAATGGCCCCAATTGATTTGAATTTCATTACATTCTAATATATGGTATAAATTATTTGACCAAATTTAGCAATTATCTCTGTGTTTGGTTTGCAGGATGAAGGATCTCACATCATTGTTGGTACAAAGTTTGTCTATTTTTAATTATCCGGTTGGCCCTCATAGGGCCCGCATTGTACAAGTATTATTGTGATGCTTCATCAAAATGGGCTCGTATGATAATTTACTCATCTCAATGATGATGATTTGTTCTTTTATCATACCTTTTGGTACGTGTTTTATTCACATCTTCATCTTCTCGACACATGACGTGTGTATTGAATGATGAATCATGATCACTCATTCATAGATCATGGTTCAATAAATAGACCATGATTCAATAAGTGGCCATAATTTATCCTCTTAGCTCACGCACCATGTGCTGAGTGGATAAAGATATTACTCATATAAATATAAAGTTTTTTCTTTTATCAGTTGTTACTAAAAAATATATATACAAATGTTATTCAAATATAATATCTTAATTTATTGGTATTATTTACATAATACTCTATCTTTCATTGTTTCTTTATTACAAAAACAACTATGATTGTAAATTAATTTATATGTCATGAAATCTGAATCTAAAAAAAAAAATTGCTCCTACTGGAAAACCGTCTACCCAAATTTTAGTTATTTGAATGAGAAGTTGAAAAAATTAGTATTTTGAGCATTTCTACCATTCTATTTTTTAAAATAAGGATTATAAATAATTATATGTAGCGCATGTTAGCATCCTCACCGCGGAGAACAATTTCGGCCCGCCTATAACAAAAATCACATTAAATTATAAAAGTTTTTTAAATATACAAATATCAAATTATAATTTAAAATCATTAACAAAGAAATAAATAAATCACAGTTTTGATTTTAAATTTTGGTTAAAAATTGCACATGTTGAAACAAAAACAGGTATCCACAAATATCAAATGCATTTTCACTTAGCTAAAATATATGAATGACTTCTTATAAGCTCTCTCAATCAGTTTTTCATCGTCATAATTAATAATCGTTTCTGAAAGTAAATAATATATGTTCGACAATGAAAATTTAATTGAGTGACATAATTTTTCCATATGCAAGATACTCTTCAATATAAAATTCTAATTTTAACATTCACTTTCTTTATACTAATTATATTCCTTCCAAAGATAAAATAGTCCTTAAGAACTCTCACAATAAATCATTTATTTTACTTCTATACATGTGATTGTAGATGAGAGAAATTGTTTTTGGTATGATTTGGAAATGGAGAATGAACGAGCATTTATAAGTGAGATTTAGAGAAGAAAACAAAAAATAAAATTTTACATAATCAAACCAACCATTTTTTACTAACTCAAACCATGTGTTAATTATTTGTCAAAGTGTGTTGTTGAATTCCATAATGGTAGCTTGAATTTAACAATTCTCTCCCTCAAGCACATTTTGTGAATTTGATTAGACCTGCAACAACTATACAGTATTTCAACTTCCATGTCGACAATGATTTGATCATCATATCAAATTTGTTTTCATATGCATGAATCTTCTCAAGTTTTAATAACTTCTTATCCAATACTTCTCGTATCCAATGATAGTGGACATCGATATGCTTTGATCGTGAATGCATTGAAAGATTATTTTCAATATTAATTACAGTCTGACTTTCACATAACAACTTATATTGAGCTTATACAAAACTTTATCGTATTATTGGTTATGATATTATTAATTATATGTGACCTCACTCCATGTTAGAGTCCAATAATAAGGAAATATATATATAATATTGACTCATCATATTTAGGAACGTTGGCAAAAGGAGCTCCAAACTCATAAAAAGGCTGATACCATAACACAACGCCTGATAAATTCGCGATAAACAGTGTAAAAAAAGCGAACAATTAATACCAAATCTTAGTCTCGAACAAGTCATCACTAACAAAAATCATGACTGTAATCGAATCTGAATCACCTCACATTCAAGCTGGGCTGTGTTCTCTTCTTGGTTTTCTAATTTCTTATAAGTTCTTGTTCGTCATCTTTGGTCTTCTGATTACAGTAGTAAGTGCCAAACGAAGTTTTTCAAAGTTAAAGTTCATCAAAACTTTTATCTCCAATCAACCATGTCAAAACAAAATATTAAATGAATTAACTATGTTATCCACTGAGAAAGAAATTATTGAACAATTTGATTAGTATTTTAAGCTATAAAACTATAAGGCGGATTGTTTTTTATATTATGTATCTAAAAGAAAATGAATGTACGGTGTGATTCATGGGTTTTTTTAAAAGTAAGAGGAGGGTTGGTGTTCAGGACTCATGCTCGAAGAGGTAGTGTGATCTCCACAATCCCACCAACAAGATATATATATATGGATTTGATTTTAAGTGAATAAAGCAAAGGAAAAAAAATACATTATTACAGACACGACTATGGCCGAAGCTGCCTTTTGCGTGATTGCAGGACCGAATGATCGAATGGGTTAAAAGTAAGATGTTTGGGTACAAACAAATTAAGGCCAATTGAGGAACACTGCGGTTAGCTACAAGTTGCGTAATTTTATCACCAACCATAACTCAAAAGTTGCATCGCATATATTAAAACAAGAGGCGTTATTCAAAAATGTTCTTTTTCAAAAATAAAAATAAAAATTAATGACTCTATATAGAAACTCTTATTAGAATATCTATCATGTAATCTACCTCACCTATAATCCTAATTAAGAGTTGTAATCAAGTTTAAGGATGTTTGAAATCATACCACTGCTATTTCATAATGATGGTTGACTCGTTACAGTGGATAAACTTATCTATAGTAGACCATAGACCAATATATCTCCTCAATTACACCAAAAATTTCCATAAAAATTCACAGACAGCAGAAAATTAGTCTCAATTTCTTCACGTATTCTAAATCTATGATGCAACAGGTGGAGTTAGCAAGAAGTGCATCATTTCAGTGTGTCACTTTGAGGATGTACAAGGATTCTATGTATTGTTACGCCTACTTCAGTACTTATGTTGCTCTTACTCTCCTAATCCAATTCATCTTGTGAGATTTCCTCTTCAGCCAGTTCAAACTCATCAACATCTTTAAAATATGCTCTCTGTTGTTGGATAAAATCTAGTGGCAAGCAGCTTTCATCGTCACTTTTTACCTGAGGCATTGCTTCTGCAAATTAATACGTTGTCGAACATTGGCAAGCACGGAAAAATTTTATACACAGACTTATTTTAACAAAAAACGGTATTTATGAGAACGCTCTCAAAATAGTTAGTTCCTGATCTCTCCACTAAGCTCATATGATGGAAGAACAATGTATGTCAAGTTTCCACTCTCAGTCGACCACATATGTAATGCTCCGCCAACAGATCCGTGCAAATGAGAATCCACATAATATTCTATCCTCAGGTAGCAAGGACTTCACATCAGTTTGTGCTGGACTAAACTAATTGATCCAAGTCAATTGCATGGTTCTATTCGCGATAGAGTAGGATAGGGGTTTTACAGTATATTTCTTCCTTAATAATAGTTTAAAGAAACACGTGCATTAAACATTGGAACTAGAACCATTTTTATTTTTTTTTTGGCCAAGAAAAGAAAAAACTTTGCAAACCTTTTTATATTTTGGGCGGGGAACAGTAAGTGACTTCGATGACTTCATGTCTCGAGCTTCACCAGAATCATTCCTAAATGAGAGAAGGATATCAACAAGAGTGAAGACTGAAGATAAACAAACTTACCTTGAAAAAACAACAGAATGATTATGAACTGAAAGATGAAATATTGGTGCAAAACTGAAGGTACTTTTATGGCATAAGAAATCACGTCCCCATGATAAGAAACCGGTGACTTAGCAAACATAACTGAGCACGTCATGAAGATACAATATGCTCCCAAAGATTTGTAACATAGTGCACAAGCTAAATCAGGTAAACATCCAAACAAAGTTAAACCTAGCAAAAACTTGATTTTGTGCATAAGAAAAGTGGGAATGTGTGCATTCATGTGTGTGAGCATATATGGAAATGCAAACTAACAGTATTTTTTGGGTCCTCCTCATGGGGGGGCAACTAGAGGCCCCGGAGTCTTTTTTTCTCTTTACAGTTTTTCTCCTTGAAGGTTCGCAATTTACTGCCACAGCTGCAGATGACCCCTCAACCATGTTAACTGCAACGATAATGGCCTTCCCATTTTCCCCTGCTTTTTCATGCGAATAACCAGAATGCTTGAGAGACTTCAGTTTCTCTTTTGTTTCCTCAACAAGAAAGCCATTATAATTGAGGGCCGCTTTCCCTACAGCTTTCGTCTTTTGAACAGACAAGCCAGGAAGCTCAAGAATCACTTCTCCTCCATCCTTTTTTTTGTCAAATGAGTAGCTTGAATGGTTGGTAATTCCCTTCCCTAGCTCCTCTGTTTTATTCTTTGAGCAACCAGAATAATTCAGATTTGCATTCCTATTCTCTGTTTTCTCGTGTGAGCAGCTAGAAGGATTGATAATTCCCTTTCTAAAACCTTTGACTTTGTCAAAAGACCCACTAAAGAGGCTAAGATTTTCCATAACGTTTTCCTCTGTATTCTCAAGTGAAGAACAAAGTTTTCCAATTCTCCGAGGAGGTGAGAAACTGACCTGTCTAGCAATCGCCTTCCTTTCGTCTTTCTTCTTGGCTAGAGGAGTGGAACTACTATCAGTCATTGCAGAAGTCTTTCTTTCATTCTTAAATTCATTCGTAGTCTGTCTTCCATTATATACAATATCCTTATTTCCCATTTCACCTTCAGTAAACATCGAGAAATAAAATAAATTCTTTAACTCTTCCGATCAGAGTACATGCTTCACCAAAAATGCAACAATATCCACAACAAATTACAATTACAAGTTAAACAGAAACGTAAAATACGAACAAACAATAGAGGTCAGCTACTCAACCATTGTTTTTAAATATATGCATATAAGTATAAACAAACTCTTACTCAAGTTTGAACCCAAATAACTGGCTTCGTAGAAATTCCGGAAAAGTTATTCCATCACAACCATAAACAGAAAACGATTTCAGATCAACATTCAACCATCAGCAAGTAAATAATCAAACCAAGCAACTAAAAATGCACACCCTCGATTGTATTACATTAAATAAACATAAAAGCAGAATATCACCATTACGAGTGATTGAAGCAGCAGGAAACTTACGACTCTGGAATCGCACAGTTCTCGAATTCACGGCACGAGCATTGTTGACAGACGACCCGATACTGGTATCGGACCTGGCATTTAAGGTGGGAGACGGATCGGGGCAAACTTTCTGTCCTCTGAAACCATAATCGGGGTTCAAAATCGAAATGGGGGGTTTCAAAGCTAGACTGGAATTGGAACCAGATGAGGAGACGGGCTTGCGGAGGGTGGAGGCGGGGATGAGGTCGAAAGCGTTCGTAATGTCCGAAAAGGGTTTTCTCTTGCGAATCTCCATACTTCCTTCCAAATTGAACTGGGTTTTGCGTAAGATACTCCAATACAACTGGGGGAACTAGGAGGAGGAGGAGAATCACAGTCTTGCTGAAGAAGATGGCGGGAAAATTGGTTGAGATCTGAAAGGGAATGCAGGTACAATGGGAATGTTCACGAAACTAGTTCTCTATCTACGGAATACATGATTTGTAGAATAAATTTCAGGTGCGTCGAAGAGTAACATTTTCATTCTAGCATTGATTCTGACCTTTTCATCGAGATCATATTAACGTCGTATTGTTGTCATATTAATATCATGTCTAGTCTAAAAATAAATAAAAATCGCAAATATCGGAAAAAATAGCAGAATAAGACTGATATTTAATAAATAAATGATCAAAATCATAAAAAATAAACTTTGATTGGAGAGTAGCTAGGTTTTTTGTGAGATCACCTCAAGTATCTATTTTTGTGAGATAGAGTTAATCTAACTCATACTTAAATGAAAAATAATATTATATATATAAAAAAAATAATTAGATGGATATGAAAATTCATCTCTCCGTTGATTAAAAATAAGTTTGAGCCGACATCGTATCTGAAAAAAAAATTTGTTTTAGTATTTTGTGTAATCATTTACATGAATTTCGAATGTGAAAATATGATGACCACTCAAAAAGCAAAAAACAACAAAAACTGTGATCGATAAAAGTATCTATTAAATGAAACTCATATCGAAAAATTAAAATTAATATATGCAGAGACGGAGTCATCTTTGGGTTAGGGTGAGCTACATTTTTTAAAAGTATTTTTTTACATTTTTTTTATTATATTTGAATTTTTTTAGCTTTACTTTATTGAGGCGAATTTGAAGAATTTTTTTAACTATGAGGAATTTTTTAAAATGATCTTCTATAAATACATATAATCAAATTTAACTTTTCTTTACATTTTGGTCAAGAGGTTGAAGAACTTAATGTAAGTTGATTTTTAAAATTATTTTTATGTTTTAAATATATTTTTAGACTATATTTACAATAATACACAGATATATTAAATTGAACTAATATGATAATATAATTATGAAGTTACTACATATGTTATTATATCTTTATTTAATTTATATTAATACTAAAAGTTTTATAGAATTTTAATTTTATTATAATGTGCTAGTGTATGTTTATAAGAATTGATTTTGAGAAAAATAAAGTAATGATTTTGAGAAATTGCCCAAATTTCCAATGTGAATCACTGTATGCGATATTATATGATTTATCAATGATTGGAATTTTGTACATAATTACTTAGATAATGTATCAAGCTTGTTGTTTTCTATTAATGTTCATATTATTCTTCGATGTTTGTCAATGTCCAAATTTATGCATTATTTATTTATTTTTACTATTGGTTTTAAAAAATAATGTGAACTGACTTTGACTTTTGACCGTAATGATTCTTAAGAGTGAAATTTTGAAAAATCTGTTTTGGAATTAAGAGAAGGTCATACATCAATTCAGTCTAGGGGTGAACAAAATATCGATTTCAATCCAAATAACTGATCGAGCTTAATTAATTAGAAAAAAATCGATTTGTTTAATTGAAATTTTGTTTTTAGTTTTTTAAATCTGGTATATGCCGTTCTTGTCAACAAAATGATTCAATCACAGTTGAGCACCACTATCGATTTGATATATTTACAGCTGTAATAGATTTTCAAGTTGAAGAACTTAATAATAAATTCAAAGATGATGCAGTTGAACTTTTTAAACTTAGTTGTGAGTTTATATTTAATTATATTTTATGAAGGCTTAAGATTGGTTTATATTATCATCGCTTAAGTGTCGAAAGTAGGAAACTACTATATAAAGATGGTGAAATATAAAACAAGAAAATCAACAAATAACAATAATATCAATTTTGTCATTGTGATGGAGAAGTGAACATAAATTTACAGCTAAGATGAAATAAAGCTGGAAATCCATGGAAATGGAAAGCTATAAGTGAATTCTTATTAAAATATTTATCAGTATTAATATATTCACCTATCGGATTAAAAATTAATTTTAAAGATTTTTAAAACTCTTATTAAAATTCACATTTTAATATGAGAACTCTTGAAAATTTTAATAACAGTTAAATATTTTCACATTTCGATAAATTTTCTTTCTGGTTTTCAGTTTTTCTAGAATTTGTAAATTTAATTTGGTTTTCAATCTTATAGTTTATAATTAATTTAGTCGATTTGTATTTTAAGGAATTATTCAAACGCTCATACATAATCATTTTAATCACTGATTACATATAATAACATTTCGTGCATTGAAATAGTAGTTAATACAAAAATATAAAACAGTAGTTTTTTAAATATATTCATTCACCTATTAGATATCATATAATCAACTATTAAATTATCTCATTCTCTCTAATTTCCTTATTATCTACAAATTGTTTATTGTAATTTAAATTAGAATTTCATAATTAGAAATATGTAATACTTATATATATACATGTAAATACTGAAACAGTTCTTGTATATTAAAAAAATAAGTATATTCACCAATTGCCAGCTGTAAGTCAAACAAGGTTGGCTTTGATTGTCTTTTAAAATTGTACACTTCCTTGAAACCTGTAAAGACCCCACCAAATGCACTAATGTCTGCCACGTAATCGCAATGACTCGGGCAAGTGTATTCTCCATTTTACCCTTGTATCTTTTTAAAACCACCAAAACACCACCACCGATTCACTATAAATACCCCCGCCGCAACCTCATTTCTCCCATCATTTCCGAGCAATTTAACTCTCTCTTCTTCTGCTAACCATTTTCAGGAACTGGCTTTATCTCAGGAAAATCTGGAGGAATCCTTCAACAAAGGGGTGGTGACCGCCCTGTATGACGCCTTAAAGTGCCGCGACGCCGGAAAAATCCACGAAATCCTCGCCGCTGATCTCGAGTGGTGGTTCCATGGTCCACCGTCTCACCAGTTTTTGATGCGCGTGCTCACCGGAGATAAGGAATCTCACTTCAGCTTCGTCCCCCACAGCATCTCAGCCTTTGGCCACATTGTACTCGCCGAAGGATTCGACCAGTCCCGATCAATCGCCTGGGTCCACGCCTGGACGGTCACTGATGGGATAATCACCCAGGTTAGGGAGTACTTCAACACATCCCTCACCGTTACGCGTATCGGAAAATCTGAACAGTCCGGTTTCGGCATTGCTTCCCTTCACTGCCCTTCCGTTTGGGAGAGTAGCCTTCCTGATCTTGTCGGGAAATCCGTGCCGGGGCTCGTGCTTGCTATCTGAAGCGAGCTTCAGTTCTAGGGTTTGATCACGTGTGGATTGGATTTAGGAGACATATATATATAATAATATTGTGGAATAAATAAGTGTTCGAATAAAGTGTGTGTTCCTGTCCTATGAGCTGAGATCTGAAATTGGACGGCTGAGATTAATTTCGGGGCTCTGATCGGCTACTTCAATCCTTAGTGATGATTTCGAAATCCTGTATCGTTGTTATATTTGGTGTTTTGTGTGATGTTAATCCATTATCAATAAAATCCTATTTATTTATTTCAAAATATTGGGTGCTCAAATCTATATTTCTATATTATATAAATTTTTATTATATTATTATTAAGCTTGTCATTATCTATATTCCTATATATTATTATTATATTTGTGACATGTAACGTGGTATGGTAGATAATTTTTAAAAATAACCATAATATAAAGCACTCTATTTTTATTTAATAAAAAATATTATTATAAAAATATATTTTAATATCATAAATTTTAAATTTATTAAAATATTTTCTTTAATTTTTATCCAAAATTTTAAATGTTTAAATGATTATATTATGTATACTAAAAATTTAGAGTTGGTCTCTTCTGAGACGGTCTCACGAATCTTTATCTGTGAGACGGGTCAACTCTACCAAAATTAACAATAAAAAGTAATACTTTTAGCATAAAAAGTAATATTTTTCATGGATGATCCAAATAAGAGATCCGTCTCACAAATATAAACCTTGTATATCGTCTCACATAAGTTTTTGCCAAAAATTTATTATGATAAAAAACATTAAATTAAATTTTTTTAAAAATAACATAAAAAATATCGCATATATACATTAAAAAAAAAAAACTCGCTAGTATGATAATTATTAAATATAAAAATGTATACTAATACAATTTGATACGAGGTATGTTCGTGGATTCCACTTGTAAGGGAAATGATCGTTCATGCTCATCGAGTGGATTAACCTTACATTATGTTCGGCAGGATATATTTTAGATTTTGTCCAATATTTCAAATTTCCTGATTTGATTTCTCGAATAAAATTTGAAGTTGCGCTTGAATATAATAGATTAAAATTTCGATATCAAATTATATAAATTTTAATAATAATAATAATAATGATGTCAAGTGCATCATTTTACATGCATTATTCAAATATTTTTATCTAAGTGCGACCTTAGTCATCGTTCGAGATAAAAATTAAAAATAAAAAATAAAAAAAAGTGGTCACAATGGTGGATTTTTATTGGGGGGGAAAAAAGAGAGAGATAAACTTCAAAAAAAAGGACACAAAAAAGAAAATGATTTAACGTTGGTGGAGACATGTCCAAATCATGCTTTGGCTTGTCCATCTCCATTTATAAGTTGGAAAACTTATCATCTCAGGTAATTATTATTATTATAATATAAAAATGTCATTGATAACTAATCTCATTACAGCTTTTGTTCAAATTATCGATCTGGTCATTTCATGTTCCTTTGGGTACAATCAATTTATAAAGTATGATTTTGAATAATTCAATTTAATAATATTAAATTATCTGACGTAAAATAAAATAAAAAAAATTGATAGTATTTAAAATATAAATATATAACAATAAAAAGAGCTCGAATATTAATATGACTGAAGCAATCAAAAATAGTCAAAAATTTAACGTAGGGTGTAAGTATTTTTAAAGTAGCTATCACGCAATCAAAATTTAAGTGGTCGGTAGCGTATCCAAATTTATTTTCGTATTAAAATTCAATATTTGCTCTTGTATATCAATAAATATGAATTACTTGGTCGTGGATATAACTCGTTACATTAATTCATATAATATATTATAGAAAATTTAAACTGTATTATAAACATTAAAAAATGTATATACATGAAATCACGCGAGATGATATATAAAACAATAAATTTATGAATGAGTTATTTTTGAAGAAGTCGTTTTCTTAAAAAAAAATAGTCGACAAATGTTTCTGTTTTAAGTTTTCAATTGAGAGAAAAAATGGAACCCTTTACGAATATATTGGCATCTATTACTAATATGGCCAAATGGGAAACAGGAGATAGGGCATATTAATCCAATTGGATTTGCAAATATAGATTTTAGGCAAGTTGGAATCGTTTCAATATTCTCGTTTTAGTACTATATTAAGAAATTTGGATGGTATTGCACTTCATTACTTTATTTTTAAATAGTGGGCACTTTATAATCTTTTTCACTTTTCAATTAATGTATAAATAATTTGAGAATTATTATAATAAGAATATTCATAAATTTATAAATCATGGTAACAAAATTAGTTACTCGGCACTCCTTGATTTTCGAAACACGTGTGATTTTTTTAAGAAATTCTAATTAACAAGAGCTGTTATTGCATGGTAAATAACATCGAAGATATATATTATAAACACAAAAACTCATGAGAGACTGTTTCACGAGCCAATTTTGTGAGACAAATAAAAAATATTATTTTTTATTATAAATATGGACAAAATTAATCTGTCTCACGAATAAAAATACGTGTTACTGTCTCACAATAGACCTATATTATAAGATAACGTCTTGAATATTCGAATATTAATATATATTATGGAAATAGTTGATGAGAGGGTGAATATTCGAATATAAGTATATGCAGCATATATTTTACGAGAGATGGTGACAATATATATCGTGTAGTTGAAGACATCTATCGCAAATCGTTGCCGACAAACTTTACATTAAAAAGAAATCAATAAATTTTTGTCCATCGATCCTCAACTTTGTTTTCGGGGAACTTTGAGATCAAATCCACACACAAAAAAATAATAAATAAGATAAAATTTATCCATTTTTCCATCTTTATAGATTATTAAATGTCATTAAATCCCACTCTTCTTTTTATTATCTGATTTTTTATAATTTAATAGCATCGTCTCAAAAGTAACTAACATGCACTAAAAATACATACCAAAAAAAAAGAAGAGAATCAAACCCAAATTTTCCCTTAAAAACACAAAAATTAAAGCTTGTTGCATCATTTAATTTATTTTATTAAATTAAACACAACAACGAATAACGCATTTTTACTGATAGAGTTTATAATAAATTTATTTTTTGTTTGTTTGAGACAATAATCAATATTAGTAGTTATCGAAACCGAAAACTTGTCTCAATGTTGAGATTTCGATATCAGATATGTTACAAGTTATTGACATATACAACTAATTTTTTCGAAAACACGCATAATACGTGGATGAGAAGACTAAAATGATTAATGCAACTCATGGACGTGAATCCTTAACATTTCACAATCAAAATTTTAAATTGTGTAACGTTGTGAAACTAAGTTTTCAGGAAAATTTAAAATTTTATAAAATCATAACGAAATAAGATTTTTTTAAAAAAAAATAAATAAATAGAGTTAGACGATTAATGAACAAACTTGTTCTGTCAAGAAAACCATATAGTTAGTTGATAAGGAACTACCTAACGTGAAAGAAATTGGTCACTTTATGCTTTAGGTTTAAACTTAATTAATTTAGTCAATTAATTATTTGTCAATTAGTACACCGCCCTTCACTAAATATTCATTAATAGCCATTGAAAAAGAAGAGCCAGGCTCTGAATGTCAGCAGATCCTAAAATTGACATAGGCGTTTTTGAGCCAATCATTATCATCTTTTATTATTTCTTTTAAAAGCAAAAATTTGTGTGAGACGGTCTCACGGATCGTATTTTGTGAGACGTATCTTTTATTTGGGTCATCCATGAAAAATATTACTTTTTATGCTAAGATTATTACTTTTTATTTTGAATATCGGTAGGGTTGACCCGCCTCACAGATAAAGATTCGTGAGACAGTCTCACGAGAAACCTACTCTCTTTTAAATAGGTGTTACCCTGCATTGCTTCCTCCGTATTGCGTCTATTTTCAAAACTTACATCCAAGTCCAAACATCGCAAAATTATTTCCAAATATTTTAATTGGTATAAGATTTTTTGAGTTAAGTTCAGAAACAAATCCATGACTTCATAAAGGTTTAGACCCTAAGTGGAGGATATCATATAATTATGAAGATACATGATTTTCATTGTACAACGAGTGGTATTAGAGCCAAGTTTAGATCGAGCCATATAGTTGGAATCCTCAAATACTTGAACAAAAGAGGTTGGAGCTCCTAACAAATCCATGATGAGCTCTCGAGGCAGACATTGCTCCAAGTATCTTATCATTGTGTAGATTGGGACATCTTTTGTATAACAATTTATATATTTAAGCAATTAAGGTTGCCTTTTAAATGATATATATGAGAAATGCAACTATAATGTGAGAGCTACATTTTTTAAGAGTTACGAAGAACCCATTTCCATACTTTATTGGACTCATCAAACAGGCCAATGCTTAAAAGTCATTTAAAATCTGTTGTCCGAAAAATAATCTGAACCATATGGGCCTACATATTCGAAACTAGATTGGGCCTTAGATATTGAAATTTAAATAGTGGAAAAGCAAGGACAAATTAACACTGGTTCTTCAGCCTAAGTTGTTTCATTTCAACATTTTCCATGTCCCTTACATCATTAATTACAACAAAACCCTGAATAAATTTTATACCTCTAGACATCTACGATAAGAAGGATATTTCCTTCAAATATTTGTGAATCCTTTAATCCACATCATCAATTAAATATTTCTCAACTCAAATATCTTATATTTCACAATCAAATATCATATCAATCAAATATTTATGGATTCTACCGTCACTTTAATTAATATTTTATTTTTATTTAAATAAAATCATTTCACTACTTTACTAATAAAAAAATGAAAAATAATTAAAAAAAACACACCTGCAGCTTGTACATATTCCATTCAATTGTCTATTTATATTTCACGTAATAATTAAATAAACAATAAAAAAATAAAAAGAAACACACCTGCAGCGAGATGATTCTCGCTTGCAGTGTATGACGCGCGCGTGCATTATGAGAGTGAAACTCACACTGGCTTAAAAAAATTAAAAAAAAATTTGCAACCCAATTACAAATTTATATCCGAGTATTATTGTGACACACAAATCAATGTTGTGCAATGATAAATATTTACATGAAGATGATATTTAGATGACATGACTAAGATTATATCCACCATTGTGGATGTCCTAAGTCAAATGAAGTTGGTTTTTACACAAAGTAAAATTAATCACACCCCCTCACAATTTCGAATATAAATTGCAAAATTCATCCACCTTACTCATTATGTACATATATATAAATAAATAAATAAAGGTATACATGTCAACTTGATTTATATTTAAAAATTTTATGTAAAATATAATATACTGTTTTTTTGCATATATAAATATTATATATGACATTTTTGTAAGCAACGAACGATTTTATTACCAAGTATACATAATCGTTGGGTTCAAAAAAGAAAAAGAAAAAGTGGCATTAAATTACAATAAAAAGAAATTCATTTTACACAAACAAAAGCTTCTAAAGTCGTTAGTTCCCAAAGCGTTGAGCCGATAAATCGCAACTCACTTCTAGCGCGGCTGCTGAATCGGCCTCGGGTTCACCTTCACCTTCACAGTCCTCGGTGCCTTCTCGCAATACCTCGGGGCCTCCGCCACTCCACGCGGCTTCCTCCACTTCAACCATCCCAATGATACCAAATCCAAACCTCCATCTGCAATAAAAACAGCAGAATTAAGATTTTAAGTCCGAGTCGACTCTGCGTAGAATTGAGATGTACAATTACCTTTGGAAGCAGCGTCATAGTCATTGTCATTGATGGTGTTTTCATTGACGATCTCTTCTGGGAAGATGAAATCGGGAATCTGGATAGATGGAGAGTCCAGTTGGGGATCGGAGAAGCACTCCCGTAGCCAGTAGTCGCGGAACCAAGGGGAAGATTGAACGAGATCCCACCACTGATCCGAGAAGTCCTCCACTTGGCGGTACACTGACGGTACGAATATCGGCGCGTTAGGGTTCAGTGCTGACGTCGCCATCTTCGATCTGAGGTCAGCATAAACACAGAATCATATTAAATATACAAACACATAACAAGCACATGAACATAAGAAAAGTAGATACGTACATTGTGGGTGAAAAAGTGTGTGAGATTGATGATGAAGAACTCCAGAACTGCAATTTCAATGGAAGATCGAATTTAGTGGTGAGTGGGAGATGTTTTAGGATGTGTCGTATATAAAGAGTGATTGGAGTTTTGGATAAGGTTTTTGCATGTCACGCGCTTGTTGTAGCTTTTTGTATTTTACTCCCTATTTTTTTATATACGATTTATATATCTAAACTCTCTGAAAATCTTTATAATAAAGACAAAAAGTGGTGTCATTGGTCTTATTTTTTCCGTTCATCGTTTCAAATTGTAATTATTTCATAATTATTTTTTATAAATATTTTTTATTAGAATATAAATCGAATTAATTATACATATACAAAATACGTACACCAATGCACTTGTGGGAATTGTCCTCTGTATATTAAAATCTGTAGACACGACTTGTCGTCCATCTTGCTAATAGCTTTCGGCTCCATTTTTTAAAGTTTAAATCGTCAGGTTTCAGAATTATATTTGGTAGGGGGCGTGAATGGATTTGGATAATTCTTTTCTCTTGAGTTAGTTTTTGGGGTTGAGTTAGGTCGAATTCTCAATCTTAATATTGTATCAGAGCTCAGGTTTGGACTGCCCATAGTTGGACCACCCATTCCGCCCATAATTGCGTCATTTGTAAACTTCACTCTCTAGATTTTCATTCATGGGTGTGAGGGAGTTGTGTTAGTTGTCCCACATCGGTTGGATAATATACCCGAGAGTTTCATTTATGGATTGAACTATCATCCCCCTTTAGCTAGCTTTTGGAGTTGAGTTAAGTCCAAGTCTCAATCTTAACATGATATCAGAGCTCAGGTTCCACCGTTATGTTTTGGATTGTCCATAGTTAGGCGACCCGTTCTGTCTATAGTTGGGTCATTTGTAAACTTCACGCTTCAGATGTTCATTTCTAGGCGTGAGAAGATGTGTTAGTTGTTCCACATCGGATGGATAATATACATGGGAGTTGTATATATGGACTTAAATAATCTTCTCTCTTGAACTAGTTTTTGGAGTTGATTCAGATACAAGTCTCAATCTTAACATAAATTGTTTGATTAATAGAATAACGTTTGTGTTAATCGACTTTTATTTCTGGGTGCAAAATTTTGAGTTAACGAAGTAATTTGCATGTGCAAATGTTCCCCAATCTGTGCGAAATTAAAAACAAATATTATTATAAAAATTCTTATTAAATAGTCACATGTATAAAATTCGACCATATTTTATATATTTTTTTTTACGTTATTTTTTTATTGTAAATATGAATTAAGTGAATCTGTATCACATATATAAATATGTTATACGTATCAAAAACATCTTGCACCGAACCAACTATCTTGACTTTATTTAATTAGATTTCATAAATACAATTAAATCTCTAATGAAGAGGACACGCAGAGAGCTATGTGTTAAATCGAAGCCAATTACATGTCAACAATTGTGACCTTTGTTATTATTGTTTTTATCCTTCTTCACCATGTGCACACCTCATCGTTCTGATCCGAATCTCACTGAGAACGCGCCACAAACTCTTTTACTATTTATTATTTTAATCATTATTTTGGGGAATTACCCCCTCAGCATTAGGTCATATTATTTTAAAAAATAATTAAAAATAAATAAATTTCCTGACATTTTTTCATGATACTTAATTTTTTCAGATTATTTTTAATGTTTATGGTAAGCAGTTTACCGCGTATTTTAAAATTATTATATGTAGTTAAGACTTGCCGTTGTCTATAATTACTGATTTATATATCAGAAACTCTAATTTTCTCTATTATGCAACATGCATGTGTAGTAACTTGTTCAATTATATATTTATATTCAACGCATTGTTAAATTTATAACGGATTTTTGTATTTTGAAATGGATACGAGGAAATTCTTTTTTTTTTCTTCTTACGAATGAAGAAAATTTTGTACAAAATATTAATAAAAACAAGGTCAGAAAGATTGAATACAACTATACAAGGATACAAGGAAAATCTTAAATCGAAAGACAAGGTCGGAAAGAATGAATAGTCCACGTTTTAGTGCTCAAAAGCAGATGCATCACAAACACAAAAACTTTACGTAGATTTGCTCTTCGATATAAAACGAACGAAAGACATTGGAGCAATGAAACCAGCTTGTCTTCCTTTATTTACAATATGAGTAAAACCAGGACGAAACAAGTAAACCAAAAACACAGCTGTCCTGTCTCGGAAAGATGATAAGAGACCATCTAACTCTACAGTAAAATGGAACCAGATGTTGCTAGTTTTACAGTAGAGAGCCTATTATCAACGACCAGACGCCACCACTTTTGAGCCTTTTATTTTGCTTTATCTTCATCTGCGCTACCACGTACGATGGCATAACCTCATTGGACATCGGACTTAGGTGTGGCACCACTCTCAGGTTTATCTGGATTATTTCCTGGATTTAAAGCGGGTAAACTGCTGTTGAACCCTCCAAGATTGGCATTCTTGTGCATGGGATTCGTGCCATTCGTGGCTCCAACAGGCCACATGGCCATTAGCCCTTGTGTGGATTGTGGGTGGACTTGTTGAGGTCGTTGATGCCGCGGGTCCTGCATCGGATGTGGAGTACTGAATGGTGCTCGTTGGGCGAATGTACCTGGTTGCTGAGCCATGCCTGCTGCCTGAGGATGTGGCATGTAAAGACCCCCTTGTTGCAGTACATTATTTGGAGTCATCTGCATGTGCTGATGTATGGATAAGATCGATATGTAATGGTAAAAGTAAAGTCTTGTTAGGTATTAATGTATCTACACAAGATACCGGGGGAGGCATTGATGGTGACAGTGTCTGCGGTTGGGCATCAGCAATGGCGGCTAAATACATCAAATTCTTTTGAAGTTGCGCCTGGTATCTTTTAGTCAAGATAATACAAGTCAAAAAGGTATTCGAATTAAAACATATCCACGAAGCTTTTAAGAAATAAATGAAGCATTAGAAAACTTTTGGCGGCTTTTTTGTTAATATTATTTTTAACGAGACGTGCACACAGAAGCAGAGAGTTTCATAATCCATGAACACTTGTGAACGTCTAAAATGCACTGTCTGTCTACTTAATGGGTAATAAAGTTGGTAACAAGATAGATCGAAGCCAGAAGCAAACACATCAGCAAGAATGATCACATAAATGTATGTGCACTCACACATGAAGAGATAATGACAGAAACCACTTACTGGGCGCATTCAGCAAGTTTGCCAAGATTTTGATTGTCCAAAATTGCCAATATCAATTTCTTGTTCTCGTCAAGGTACTGCATCAATGGTTGGTATTAGTGTAGCATAAAGAGTGGGTGGGTCCTATCTTAACCCTATTGTTCAGCGTTTTGCATGTAAGAAAAGACTAAATCTACCATGACATCCAGATGAGAAGATAACTTATGTTATCTTACTTACATCGCTGCCACTCATTCGCGGTTCAGAAAAGTTAAAATGTCCTCCAGAGCTTGGAGAATATCTCAACTCACAACCAGTCTTAAATCTTCTTGCATACTGGACTACATTCTGCTTGTACCAACACTCATGATGTTCCCGTTTGACAGCATTTAAAATAGAAGATGAAGATCTCTTCAGTTTGGTACATTTGGCAATGGAATCGAGTATCAGTTAAATGATATTAGGTAACTGGGATTGGTTAAATAGATGCTTTGGCAAAGGAACCTAGTCTCTGTTAAAGGATCTTAGGTACTTGGAATTGTTTAATTAGATGCTTTAGGATGCGGTGGCCACATTGAGAACATAATGATGGCTCTCCAGAAGCCATGAAGAAATTCCCAGAGAAAGGTTGGTAAGTTGCACATGGAAGGGGCGATTGCCGATGAGGGTTACAAATGGCTGAAATCTCTTAACAAAGACAACAGGAGCACGAGATTCACCTTTAACTTTTGGTCTCATACAAACAAACTTAAAGCATTTCACGAGCGATCAAATATCATGGACATTCATACACACGACAGAAGGAAAATTGTAATTAACTCATGTATCTTTTTGGTCCATCAGACCGATTTTGAAAAAGCAATATCATATTTTCCATTTTTAGCAAAATTGTGAGAGATTTCCATTTTTCCATGCAATCCAGATGCTGAATAATTGAGGACAGTATTTCGAACATGATTGAACATTCCTGATTCGTAAAATTTACGAATAACCAATAGGCCATTAAAGTCATTTTGTTTTCATTTGATGAAAGTGATGATTAAACTTTATTGTATGAGTTGATCGAATCAGGGCCTCGATTTAACTTAACTCAAACGGATATATCAATACTTCCATTAGAAATTTACATGTGCTCATATAAAGCGAGGAAAACTTGCAAGAATACGCTTTTGAGACAACAAAGAATAAGAGCTTATGGATATTAGAGTCAGACTTATCAGCTCACCATATAATAGACTGTCAATGTCAAAATGCTATGATGCAGGGAGACCGACAATGATTTCTCTTTTGCAAGAGGTGACCTATCAGCAAGTTAAGGGTTTATACTACTTGGAATCAATTTTAGTGTTCATGAATAAGTTCATGCAACCAGCACCATAAGAAAAGTGGCATCACTATCAAAGTAAAGGCATAATATCTCCCAAAGTTCCTTGCTACAAAAGATTGAGCTAACCAAGTAAAAAATGGACCGATGCATCAAACCTAATGAGGCACAATAGCCAGTAGATCAAATGACATAAAATGGCATTATACCACATGATCATTCAGAACCCAAGAAACTCATACAAAGCTACTATTCAAATCTTAAGAATGCCCAGAAACTTGCTGAGAGTGACTGCATAATAAGGCTACAAATGAACCGAACCAAGCGTGTTTGAACCTTTTCTGGATGGCTAAAATATTTTTCAATATATTTTGAAATTATTGAAGTTCAGGCAAGCTCAAAAATATTCAAATATATTTTCATGTATAGCTAGAAACCCAAATTCAATAATTTGCTTGGAAAAAAATGATAATTAAGCTAGAAACAAACCAAATCCAAACTTTAAGTTGAACAGATTTCCTTTCAGAAAAATTTACATGAAAACTGAGCTCTGGGGCATAGCTAAAACTGCTCGAATATGCAAAAAGGAGTAACATGCAACTTGGTTCTTTTTGTTAGCATCAACAGTGTAGAATACCTTCTGGATTTGTTCGGTGGTGATGTTAGTGGATGGAAATGACGGCGTGACTTGAAACATCGGACCTGGTTGCTGCATCTCTACAGCTTTACTGCTTGATTAAAACCACAATTCTTAATTATTTAGATAAAACAACATAAAAACAATAAAAGAACCCCAATACATGAGAGGAAAGTGAATCCCACGGCTACAGTTAAGTTGGTAAAAATCAAGACAGCACAAAAACAATTCAAAAACTGCTAAAATTATTCAAAATTAGCGTACAATTTATCAAAACATGCCACACCGCGCGTCAAATTGTATAAACCATGCCACGGTCTTCCCATGATAAAATCAAACCCACCCAAACTAAATCCAAATCCCTAAATTAACCAACCGAGTTAAAAACCCTAGTTTCAAACCCCTCCAGTATTCAAAACCTACCCAAACTCACGTAATGCGTGAAAGTGTAAATTTCCGGCACGCCCAGGAGAGAAGAGCGAAGCACAACAGCCAACAGGGAGTAAAACAGTAGCGAGGAATGGCAAGTTGTTCTTTGGCGGTGCAGGCTACAGCGACGTTTAAGGATGACTGGAGTCGAATTGGGGTTGGTGAAACTATAGCTGTTTGTCGTGGATATAGCAATGTCAGTGGCGGAAGAGGGCGGCGAGAACAGTGGGAGCGGCGGAGGAGAAAAAATAGTGGAGTGAACTCTTAAGAAAATAATTTTTATGTGCCTGTTACATTAACATCTTGTGCTGTGTCGTTTTATTAAATTTGGACCTATAGCGGTTGCAGACTACCCAACTTCGGCTCTAACATATACTAGTGTTAATGGATTACGTATTTTTACAGTTTTTTTTAAAAAAATTTACTTTATATTCAAATGTAGTTAATATAATAATAGTAAAAAATAATAAAATATCATATTTTAATTTGAAATTATAAAATTAAAAAAATGTAAACAAACAAACAAAAAAATAGATCAAGAAACAAAATGTGTCTATGCTTTCCATATTGTCACGTCCCGATCCTAAAGTTGGTGACATGACAACATCCTCAATAGTCATGGTTAAATTTTCCAAAATGTTAAACCTAAAAAATATATAAATATTAGAAAACTGGTCTATTTTATTACGAATCTAATTAATACTTTTTCAATTCACAACATAAAATAATAGCGAAACTTATAAATTTTCAATCATAATAATCTAAACAAATCATCACTATTGAAACTTAGCAACATCATAAATATTCCATCAACTTCTATCTAAGGGTGTTCAAATTTCGGATAAAATCGAAAAAACCGAAAATCCAAATCGAAAAAATCGAACACCGAACCGAACCGAACCGAAAATCGAATTTTGTAATTCAGATATAAATGTTAAAATCGAAGTTTATTTGNTGAATATCGTATTATATATTTCTAAAACCGAAAAAACCGAAATAAAAAACCGAAAACCGAACCGAACCGACCGATGAACACCCTTACTTCTATCAACCGCAAAATTCATTATGTTTCTCTTTCGTGGCTTATCGAATATTGTGTTTGATTTATTGGATGATTTAAAAGATTATAGTTGCATTATTACCATCAACTTTAGCTTTTGATAAAGTAACAAGCATCCGGTCCTACACTTAATATCAAAGTCAATGTCACATGTTTGATCCTCATTTATTGTAAGGAGTGTAATTATTGCGATAGTGATTGTTGAAGTGCAATAATTATCTCTACTTAGTAGAGTAATCAAAATATGATGCTTGAGTTGTCGTACGGTTTAAAATATTAGAGTTGCACTGTTACCACTAGTTATAAGTTTTTGTAAAGCAGCATGATAGGTCCCAGTGAGTGATATGGTCGTCTCTCACTGCAAAATATCTCATAAAAAATACCAAAATCTGATTTAACATCAAATGCAGTCAAATGATTTTTACCATTATTATAAATGTAACATGTCAATCAAAAAATGTGGAAAATATGACATATTATGCTTACTCACATTTCATATCTCATATGGAGTTTTATCAGTTTTCTTATTGATCATTGTTCTATTTTGAATGTAACATGCAATATTGATAGCTTCTGCCAAAAAAATTTGTGAGATTCATAAATCAGCAAGTATAGTCCTGTCAGCTTCTTTCAAGGTTATGTTCCTTCTTTCGGCTACTTCATTTTATTCAGGAGATTGGTCAGCTGAATATTCATTATGAATTCCTTGTTCTCACAAATAAGACTCAAGAATTTTGTTAGTAAATTCAATTCATAGATCACTTCTGATCTTGATTACTGAATTTGATTTCTCATTTTGAATGCACTTAAGAAATTTAATCAGTTGGTTACTGGTGCAATTTTTAACACTTAAAAACATAATCCAAGTAAATCGATAAACATCATCAATAATATATTTCATTCCCCCTAAGTCATTATAGGAATTAGACCAAATAAATCCACATGCAAGAGTTCTAAGCATCTAGTTATTAGGTTGTTAAATTTGTTTTTAAAACTAGATCTTATTTGCTTACCCAACTGACATGTATAACATATATGATTCTCGAAAAATTTTAAGTCATACAAGCCATCGACTAAACTTAGATCACGCAAGTCGTTGATAGATCTAAAATTAAAGTGGTTCAGCCTTCTATGCCACAATTTATGTTTATCTTGATTAACTGCCACAAAACATATGGATGAGCCTAAATAGTTACTATTTCAGTCAATCTTATAGACATTGTCATTTCTAATTCCTGGTAGTAAAGTTTAATTGTTGTCATCCTTAATCAAGCACATATTTTTAAGAAATTAAACTAAGTAGTCATTATCACAGAGTTGACAGATAATAATTAGATTGTAGCACAAATTTTCAATAAGTAACACATCATTAATAATAATGTTTTCATGATTTTACCATTATCCACGGTTTTACCTTTTGCATTGTCACCAAAAGTGATTATAGGACCTTTATATTTGATCATTTGGGTTAGCTGCCTCGAACATCTACAATTCAAGTGCGAAAGTGTTTCCCTTGATGATATTTATTCTTCTAATCTGTAATCACAAGTAAAATTCAACTGGTAATTCAATCTTACTCGGGTCCAAATGGTATCAGCCCTTAAGAACCCACAATTTTGGACTAGTTTGACATACTAACCTATTTATGTGTTCTAAATGAGTTACACATACACATGTGTGTGTAATGCTATGTGTGAATTAAATACAACACGATGTTTACCTTTTCAATCTTCATTGGTCAGCATGTCTCTTCTGAACATGCTTCCAGTTATGATATCAAGTTCGGGTCTAGTTCAGTTGACACGAAAATTTTAATTTTTTTAAAATATATATATTTAATAAATATTGTCTACATTTTTATATATTGCATCTTTGAAAAAAAATTATTGTGCATTTATATCATAAATTTTCATCATTTAATAATTAATTTGTCCCTTTTTTTAAAATTTTTTTTATTTATTTGATTTAATAAATATATTTTTAATTTTCTACAATTAAACTTTCAAATTTAAATCATATATATGTGAATTTTCGTTACTATGTGCTTAAATTAAATATTATTAATTTTTTTAAATTTGTATTAAATTATTTTTAAAAAGAATAAAATCGGGTTGTCGAGTTGATCGGATTGAGTCGTGTTAATCGAGTTCGAGTACAATTCTGAGTTTTCAGTAGGTTCAGGTTCGGATCAGATCAATTTAGCATTTTTGTTACTATCATGTGTCAGCCCGGCTTGGCCCGGGTGGTCTCATCTTTCTACCTTATGCCCAAATTACCCTTTTAATATCCTACAATTACATAACCCTAACCAACATTTATTAGAGTTGCGCTTGTTTTTTTTATTTTTGGGTATGAAAAAGGACATTTTTTGAATAAAATATGTTTAAAATATGGATTCTTGGTCTTTGGGCATAGGTGAGTTTCAATAACCAGATTTAATACCACCTAGTCATTGGTATGGTTGATAAAACGAGTTTAGTGAAAAATAGGCCTAAAATTCGTGTAAGGCAAAAATCATCCCTTTATCCAACCTCATCCGCCATACCAAACAAAGCATAGTTAACTTGTGTCACGTTTAAATATTTTTTTGTTCACTGTATGACGTGCAACATCAACAATATAATTTAATCACAGAGGAAATGTACTATTACAAAAATTGGTATGTGATTATCGACTATGATTTATAAAAGCGAGAATAACAATTGTACATAATAACAATATTAATGAAAATACAGCTTTTAAAAATATGTTCGAGTTGGTGGGTAGGTAATCATTTGACCAATTATTAAGACTATCAACACTTTTTTGAACGAGTTTATCACACAGAACTTGTTCAATACTGTTTTATCTGATTAACATGATTGATAGAATATTATATTAGTTTAAATTTTTATCTAGTACACATTGAAAAAGATCAATTACGAGTTTTAATAATTAAAATTCAAAATCCATCTAGCAGTAATTTGATTTCCCTGAAAGGAAAACGTAGAGGAAACAGAAGCAACAACGCGGGAAAGCTATTTAACGCGACAATAGTTGTCTTCGTCAGATAGCAACGGGTGTACCTGAACAAGGGCAATCTGGGTCTTTCATTAGGTCAATTTTGGAATAAAGAAAATTACTAATTGTTGGTAAACATCAATTTATTTTCTAAATATATCCATCAAACCATAAAAAGATAAAAAAAAAAAAAAAAAAAAAAAAAAAAAAAAAAAAAAAAAAAAAAAAAAAAAAAAAAAAAAAAAAAAAAAAAAAAAAAAAAAAAAAAAAAAAAAAAAAAAAAAAAAAAAAAAAAAAAAAAAAAAAAAAAAAAAAAAAAAAAAAAAAAAAAAAAAAAAAAAAAAAAAAAAAAAAAAAAAAAAAAAAAAAAAAAAAAAAAAAAAAAAAAAAAAAAAAAAAAAAAAAAAAAAAAAAAAAAAAAAAAAAAAAAAAAAAAAAAAAAAAAAAAAAAAAAAAAAAAAAAAAAAAAAAAAAAAAAAAAAAAAAAAAAAAAAAAAAAAAAAAAAAAAAAAAAAAAAAAAAAAAAAAAAAAAAAAAAAAAAAAAAAAAAAAAAAAAAAAAAAAAAAAAAAAAAAAAAAAAAAAAAAAAAAAAAAAAAAAAAAAAAAAAAAAAAAAAAAAAAAAAAAAAAAAAAAAAAAAAAAAAAAAAAAAAAAAAAAAAAAAAAAAAAAAAACCCATAAACAATACAACACGCTAAAAAAACACTAAATAAAACTAGACAAAAAATTAAGAAAATTAAATTTTCAGGATAAATTAACTAAAAATATAAAGTATTATATATAAATAAAAATACTGTAAATATACACTAAATGATGAATTTTCCGTAGTCCAATAGATTCAAATATATGAGGTCATGGAGACCGGGCTTGTAGCTCAGTGATCTCACCCCTGTCGGAATAGTCAATTTTCTCGGATTCGATCTCCTTCCTCGCGTGAGTTGTAATAAAAAATAAATAAAAATAAGAGGTTATTGTTGTGAAAAAGTAAAAATTTACGGTAAAAAGTAAAAATCTCAAACTCTTAAAATTATCACACTACACACTTTATAATATTTTTCTCTCAACTCAATTGTGATTTTCTACACAAATGAGAGATCTATTTATAGAAAATTTTTACAAATAATCCAAAAATAAAATACATCATTACCTACATCATCACACACTAATTTTCAATATTCAACACCTAATTTTACCTAATTTTCAACATTCAACATTCACATTTTCAACACAAATATTTTTCACATTTATGATAGCACCAAAATATTTTGGTCAAAATTCCATCTGACACTCAATTTATAGGTGGCGGTGATTGACAGAGCAAATTGGATCCTTATTAGTTTTTTATAAATATATAATAATAAATTAACAATATCATTTTTACAGTATCAATAATTTTGAAAAACAGTTCAACATTTGTTTTGGATACTGTCTATTTAATATTTCACATATGATCGACGAAGTTGGTAATTTGAAAAGTTTGTGATAAAAACAAAATATATCAAACGATGAAACTATAATAATTTATATCCCTCTTCTTTACTAGTATATGTTTACAAGACGTACACATATAGTTTTTTTTATTATTATTAAAAAAGACGCTTATATAAATAGAATAAAATCAAAAATAAAAAAACAAATAATTGAATAAGTATTTGTATAGCTGTTGGTGAAGAAGTAACTCTAATTTTTTATATTTGTGACAACACATAATGCTCTTATTTGAATGTTGATGGGTCGTAATGTTATACCGATGAGTCTGAGGAGATGCGTGTCTATCTGTTGATGTTGTTTCATATCACTTAGAAACTAGTCTTACAATTTTCCCACCGTCGGCCAAGTCCTCATCATAAACAATATTACATGTTAAGATCTGACGTCACTATTTTAAGGGCCATCTAGCCAACCAAATCAATCGACACAACATCAGCAGCTTGACGCATGATAACTTCCTAGACAATTACTAATCTTAGTAATAATATCACTAATGCACTTCTAACCCAACTTTTCTCAAAAAATATAGAAATATGCTTATTGGGTGACTTGAATTCGTGATATCGCTTTGATGCCAATTGTTATCAACAAACGCTTACCACTAGGTCAAAAGTTATAACTGTTAGCCTATGCACAACTTTATTTCCATATACTCGTGACATCGCATAGTACACCTACTTAAATGTTATTGCATTGGGTTGCTACGCCCATGAGTCATGAGAGATGTATGTCTATGTGTTTGTGTTGTCTCATTTCCCATAAATATTAGTTTTGTCATTTTCCTATCATCCATCTTGTCCCTAGTAGAGACAATATTACCCGTTAAGATCTGATCTCACTCTTTTACGGTCTACCTAGCCAATCAGGTCAAGCGGCATAACATCAGTAACTTGGCGTACAAAAACTTCCCAAGATATCACTTACCATAGTGTTATTATTATTCGTACACGCTTAACTCAACGATATTATATATCTATATTTATAATAATGCATTAAATTGAATTCTCCTCCGTTTTTAATTAACTATATGCATTTTGTCACACCTCTACTATAAATTTATATATACTTAGTAAACCTTGTGTGTGCATGTAAATTACATTTTTATTTAAAATATATTTTATATTTACATATAATAAATTATTATATGATATATAATTAATTAGATTATTAATGTTGAATTTTTAATTTCTTTCGTTTTTTAATCACTAATTTATTATATTTTAGTTTATTTTAAAAATAATTATATTTATGAAGAATGAGTGTTTTAGGGAAGAAAAATAACATGACATGGCAAAAATAACAACTTTACATGCATCAACTTTAATCACAGTAATACATATTATATTATATTATGTATTAATAAATATATTTCAGATATGAGATGCGATTAGTGATCTGATTTTTATAATTATAAAAAATAAACATGGTATACTTTTACAAATAATTATAATTCAATTTCGATAAAAAATTCCGAGTACAAATTAATTAATAATCATCCAATAAAATATAAGTTACAACATAAAAAGTTTAAATATGTGAAAAACACATCGATTTCAATAACAAAATTGTATGCATTACCAAACACATTAAGAATATTTTTGAAATAAAGACAAAAATTTCACTGAAAATTAGTTAGTATTGGTGACTGACTAATTAATAATACTACCTGTAGTGTAGTATGTATTGCGTGAACATGAAATTTATTATACAAAATATAATTTTTATATTATAATTTTAGGCGTATAAAATTAATATAATTTGAATAAATAGAAAATAACACATTTATAAATATATCTATAATTATGTTAAATATTAGATAGTTTGTGTAATTGAAAAATGAGGGAGGGAAAAAATCGAAAACAGGAAAATGGTAATTCCCTCCCTACCGTAGGGGCATTATTGACATTTACTTCAGTTTTGTTTTTTCCGTTTCTTCCATTTTCACCATCTTTTCAGAACTTCAACATTGCAGAATGCTGCTTAAAGAAATAAAGAAAGACCGTTACCCGCGCGAGATCAGCTCCCCAATCAATCTTCACTCTTCAATTTCGCTCGAGGATTTCTGAAACTTTCCATCAATTTTCTCTCTGGTGATACTACAGACGTACGTAAGCACACGAAGAATTTTTGTTCTTGTTTTTTTCTTACTAAGGTTCAGGTACGGGAACTGCCGGGGTTTGCAGAGGTTCTTGATTCTCACATTTTCGTTTTCCATTTTTTTGTACTTTTGGGTGTTTCTATGATTTTTGTTCTCTGCTTTTTATGACGTGGTGAGAAATTTGTTGGATTCTCTTTGCGGAAATTGAAAAGGTTTTGTTGTTTGCGTTTCGCTGCCGGCGGGTTTATGAGTTTACGCTTGTTTCATCGTGATTTTCTTTGCTTAAAATTTATTTTTCTTTTGTGCTTGGAACAGCGGGGGTCCGTTAGACGGGTTGATTCACTCGAAACAAGTGCGTAGAGAAATGTTCGTTTGTGTTCTGCACCAGAGGATTTTGTCGTTTTAATTTTGTTGCCCTTTTAACAATTTCAGTATTTTCGTTGCATCGTGGACTATTTAATCGGCCTCCCCTTAACTTTAGAGCTTAATCAGTGTTCTGCGGTGTTTATCTACGAGAACAGCACGTTGAAGAATGAAGGATAATCGGGAATATTGATTTATTGTGTTTCTGAGTTTGTTTTTTGTGGCTTTTGTTATCTCTTTCATGCTTGAAGATGTTTTTGCTCCCCAAATGTAAATATTACTTCTTAATCTTATATTGTTGTTACTCTGCCGTAAAGATTGACATTTTTTAATTTTGTGTATTTCCGACAATTGTAGATGGGGGCTGGAAGAAAAAATAAAACTCATCCGAAGGAAAAATCTAATGCCAAATGGACAGTGAACTGTAGTGCTTCTGCGAGAAATATTACGAAAAATGAACTTGCCGCGGTTATATTTGGATGCAAGCATCATACGATGCAGGAATGCTTGCACAAGCTTTTGTTTGGTGAGCTTGCCGCCTGAAATGCATGCCTATACTTCAGTATTTTGCTAACCCGTCCAGTTTGAAATTGACCTGTGATATTTTCTTCACAAATTTTCAACAGGATTGCCAGCGAACCATTTTTCTTATGTAAAGCACATCACTCCTGGATTACCTCTATTTCTCTTCAATTACAGTGATCGGACACTTCATGGAATCTTCGAGGCAACTTCCCTGGGACAGATGAATATAGATCCACATGCATGGTTAGGGGGTGAAGAAGCGGAATGTACACCATATGGTGCACAGGTGTGCAAGCTAAAGACCCCTTGTTTTTGTACTTTTATAGATTCTTTTGCCTCAAAGATGATTTGAATTTTTCTATGGTTCTTATCCGTGTGCATTTGGGGGTTTTGAGGTTGGATGCAGGTTCTTGTCAATAGAAAGGATCGATTAATGAGCTCCACTTGGTTCATGCTCTCTACTGTGTGGTTCATATTGTAAATGATGTTACAGAGGTTAGCATACTCATTGCATAATTTTCTCTCTTTAGGTGCGAGTACGAGTCCTTAGACGATGCCGGCCGTTGCGTGAAGAAGAGTTCAAACCAGTAATGGCTAAAAATTATTATGAAGAGAAGCTGTTTTGGTTCGAGCTTGACAGAAGGCAAGCCAATAGATTAACAAAGTTATTCTCCGCTTCACCCTTGACGGAGAATACACCCCATCGACCAGTTGTAGCTCGATCAAACATTAATCGACCAGTTGTAGCTCAATCAAACAATATGTTTGATGCTTTGCCCTCCTCCGACGTCGATGAGGCAGTTGAATCTAAGGACCTCAAATTAGAAGAGTTGCCTGCACCACCCAACCAGTTTATCTTGCAGCAAGATTCATGGCATGGTTCCAGCTCAACAACTGAAATGAACTTGAAGGAAAGTCATCAGCATTCTTATGCCTCTGTCCTTTTGAACAAAAATGCTTCTGTTGCACAGCAGTGGTGTCATGGCATAGAGAATGGTGGAATTTCAATCATTCGTGATGATTGTAGAGGGGCTGAAGATTGTTCCGATGAACTGAATGTGGAATGTGCTTCATCACCCCCTAACACATGGGAAGAGCGCATATCCACTGGGGATGGAGTTAAAAAGTTTGAAGCTTGTCTAGATGTGCCCAACATGAAATGTGGTTCATCTTTCTCTGAGGACCGGGGAGAGAACAAGAACATAATATCGGATGGGTTGGTTAGGGATATTGAGCATTCTGAGTATCACTCTGTGGTCTGGAAGGTACCTTGAGCTTAGTATATTATCATTTATGCATTCGTTCACGTGCAGCTTGTTCAGAATCATTTTCTAATTTAATTTTTCCATTTTACTCGGTTGTATACATTAGAAGTTGATTGGAGAAGTTGAAGAATTGAAAGTGTCTCATTTAGAACAGCAACTTCGAATCAATTCCTTGGAGCACGATCTGGTATGTTTGCTTACCCAATGGTGTGACTCTGTTTGCAGTCAAGGCTCCTGTAATTGAATCAAGTCCTATTCATATTTCTGAGCTTAACATTCTATGTCCCTTGTTTTTATGTTAAAATATTTTGTGAAATGACTGATAATATTTTTTGTGCAGAAGCCAATACACTAAAGTTGTTTATATGTGAATTTTGGAAAGTTAATTAAGTTCAAATTTGGTAAAAGATAGACTAAAACCTTTTATTGGAAGGAGGGTATCGAGAGTTTTTGGATGGTTTTGCATTTTAATTCTCTTTTGAGTTTTTATATCTACACATTAATTTGAGTTCTAAAATTTTGTAATGCTATATGGCAGTCATCAAAATGTCATGTCATGTATGTATATGAATATGTGCTAAGTTTGGCTATGCATTGAAGTTTGTTTTGTACAAAATCTTTGTAATTATTAGAATCCATCAATAAACTGAATCTGACCAATATCCCAACAATGTGCAGATATTGTCTTTATTCAATTTCAAACACCAAGGATTATTAACTACAGTTAATCTTAATTTGATTTGTACATCCTTCAGCCTTGTACATCCCAAGCTCTGCCTTCATATGTTCAATATCTTACTATATCGCTTGTTATGTGGTGCAAACAGCAACCTTGCTACTATCCTTTGCTTTATCGTTTTTGGATGCCTTACCAAATTTAGATAAAACAGTGTTTGAATCCAGGCCAAAAGAAGATGTATGATCAATTAAGAAGCGAGTAATTCTAAGACTCTAAAACAATGAAAAGGATGAACATAAATTAAACTGGAAACTTTTGAGCTCCATCTTGACAGTGACCATGAATTCTTTACTATTTTCATCAGGGGGACCAAATTAAAATGCCCAGAACGTTGAAGGGTGTATTTACTGTTACTCATAAATTTATGGCTGAAATCAGAGAAGCTGGAAACTACAGGGACTACTTAAAATCTGAACAAAATCTAACCTGGGAATTGAGAGAAATTCACGACAGGGACTAATTAGAATTGAACAAATCGGACTTGGGAATTGAGAGAAAATCATCTGCACCTTGAGCAGGAAAAAGTGAACAAGTTGAATATGTTATCTAGGTAATTAAGTGAATTAACCCTAAGATTTTACTGAACCTTATTTAAAAAAGAATTTTTAATTCAAAGGAAAAAATATATATTCAAGAATTCTTGAAAGAATTAAATAATTCAAGAATCCTTGTTTTAATGAATTTATATTAGTGAAAGATGATTTTCTCTTCCCAACCTTCTTCAATATTCTAAGTTCTTGGATCTAAAACAATAAAACTAAAACCCCACGACCTTTCTTGTAAGAAAATTTTCCCTTTTCCCCCTCTAATTTTTTTCCTCAAAAGTTGTGTTGCCTTGAAAAAAAGAGATCTTGAAAGAATTCAAACAAATCAAATAATGAAAAGCGAAACAAGGATGATTCAGGAAAAAACAGAATAACAACGAGAACCGCGAAACAAAAAAATGAAAAACATACAATGAAATTAAGGATTAGAGCAATCACTTGGCAAGTGTATGCAATCTTTATTGAAATTTGTTTGGCTTTCAAGTCTTAAATCCTGTCACAATATATGTACTGGTACTACGTCACACTTTTGTCATTATCTATATAATTATGACGGTTTGTGGTGCAATAATGCTAGCTTTAGGTAGTCTTGCTACCTTGTCTTAGCATGATTGGGGGTGTATTCTTTTGTTGCTCTAATTGGTATTATTCTCTCAGCCATATCAAATGAAAATTTATGAATCACGGGCTTGGCCTGCATTTTTTGCTTATGCTGACAGCATTTAGATTCAGAGTGGATGAAGCATGTTGTATTTCGATCACTGTTTGCCTGTGTACCTGTTATTTTGATTTTAGCATGGCATTTTGTGAAGCATCTCATGCTTAGATTTTTAAAGGATTGTCAGAAAGGTAGTCTGTTTTTACTGTTTTCTCAATGTTATGGTGAAATTTTTTTTCCCTGTATAGGACATCTCAAAGATGGAAATTCACCATTTGAAGGAGCGTTGTAATTTGTTGGAATCTGGGCCATCTTTAAGAAGAAATTACTGTGAGATTGAAGGATACGAAAGTTTGAATTCTACAGTGAATGAGTTGGTGTTCATAGTTGGAGGATTTGATGGATGCTCATGGCTTCCAGTTTTGAGTTCATATTCCCCTTCTAAGGACTTAGTCAAACCACTTGTCTCAACAACTGTGCGATCATATGCCTCTGCAGCCAAATTAAATGGAGAGATCTATGTGTTTGGTGGTGTACAGAGTGGTGTATGGTATGACACAGGTATAATTGTCCAAATACTACATGTCTATTAATTTTCTCTCTTTCTGGTAAATTTGAACGTTTGTTGGCAGTTGAATTATACAATCCCACAAATGGTCAATGTATACAACGACCTTCTTTAAATAGAAGAAAGGGAAGCTCGGCTGGAGCATCTTTATGTGAAAAAATTTTCGTTACTGGTGGTGGAGATGGAACCAAATGTTTCTCGGAGGTGGAAGAATTGGATCTGAGAGCTGGAAGATGGATCCTTGTTAGTCCGATGCTTGAACGGGTAAGTTAAACATCCTATATTATTTTCAGCCCATAACATATTTCAAACGGTAAACAAAAAGATTCATTCCTTTTGGTGGATACTAGCTGTATCTTTCTGTTCCATACCCAGAATAGAGTATGCAACAGCATTCAGTATTAGTGGCAAATGTGCATGTAAATACCAAGTTAATTATCTTAGTTATCGTTCTTTTTTTAAAAAAATATTATTAGGTGGAGTTAATAATCCACGCTTATGAAGTTTGGATAACGACGACTGGTTACTGATCCAGAGTTGATCTTATCCGTGTTTTATGTTTATTTTTTTTTGCCTTCTTCCCATGCAGCGATATGCCCCAGGAGCTGTAGACATGAACGGATCACTTTATGTTGCTGGTGGCTTTGATGGAATAGATTACTTGAGGTGAGAAGATTTACAGTCAGACTGTCTTTTTTATTATTTTACCTATTGGTATACACTATTTTACAATGCATTCACAGGTTTCTTCTTACTAATTGTGACTCTAAACGACAATTTTTTCTGGAAAATGTTTTAGTTCCAGAGATTGATGTTGGGTTCCCTGGTTAGAGTTAAGGCTATAGTGTGCTCTCTAATTTTAGGTTCAGAACTTCAAGTAGTATTTCAAATACTTCGAATCTTTTTCATTATAAATTCATTCTGGATAACATCTCTTTTGTTGTTATGTCGTTCGACCTACTTTTTCTAAGTTTTTTTTTTAATTTTTGGCAGGTCCCTTGAAAGATTTGATCCTAGAGAGCGTTCATGGACTCGACTAGGTTCTATGAGTGCAAAGAGAGGATGCCATTCTTTGGTTGCATTTAATGAAAAACTGTAAGTTCTGATTCTGGCTCAATTCTTCTGTGAGATATATATATATATTCCATTTTCTTTATTGAAGTGCATATATATTAAACAATAATGAATTTAAGTGGATATTTTATCCAGAGGCTAATCCTTAATTTTAACTCGGTTTATATTCTAGTGAGTTTTCATACTTGAGAAATGAATGCTAAATCTTGCAGATATGCTTTGGGCGGGTATGATGGAACTGGAATGGTGGCCACCGTTGAGGTTTTTGATCCACGTCTTGGTTCGTGGATGAGAGAGGAGCCAATGAAGAAATCTAGGGGAAACTTCGGCTCAGTTGTGCTTGGAGGAAAAATGTATGTAATTGGCGGGGTAGACGGTGATGGCGAAGTTCTGGATGCGGTATGTGGCTTTCATGTTCAAGAACCTCGAATAGATCCACTAATATGATTTCAACTAATTTGGACCAAGAACTTGGATGATAATGGTAATTATTATTTTTGAACCTTTCGACAGGTCGAATATTACGAGGAGGGCCGTGGCTGGCAGGTTGCTGGACTGAGAGCACTTGGTAAAAGAAGCTTCTTCTCTGCTTTTGTCTTGTGATCGCAGAAGACATTATGTGATATATCTGGAAATGCTTCCTGTGCATGTTACTGCACCAACTGTGAATAATAACCGCAGATGTAAGTGTATGAAACATGAAGAGGTTTTTCCTTTGTGGGATAGACGTCATTTTTATATTCAGACATTAAATCTTATTATTATTATTATTATTATTATTATTATTGTTATTATTTTATGCCATGGGATTTCTAAACTACCACATAAGTGGGATTTGAACCCAAGATTCAAATTTTTTTAAAATCGCAATTTTTTTCCCTCACGTCTACAGAATCAAATTTTATAACTACCAAAAAAGATATTTAACAATATTCAATTTGAAACTAAAATATTGAATTTTTAAAACCTTAGAGTCTTAGAGATATAATATAACAATTACTACATGTCGTATTTTTTTTCAATTATTTGACATGGTCTTCATGGGAAAATGCTTCATCAAAACGAAGCCAACTTTGAATTAGTTTTTATTAAATCAATTATAGCAATGTGTGCGCATAATTAAATTTTTATTTAACATATAGTTTTATAAATAAATTTTTATATGAAATAAGATTAGAGTCATTCATACATATATGTCTCACAAAATTAACCCGTAAGATCGTCTCACACGAGTTTTTGTGTTATTTATGCAAAAAATTTAATAATAACGAGNTCTGTGAGACTATTTCACATGAGTTTTTGTGTTATTTATGCTAAAAATTTAATAATAACGAGCGACTCTTTGCACACGTTGTATGCATATATGTGATATTTTTTGTGTTACAGTTCTTTTTTTAATTTAATTTTTTATTATACTTTTTTTTTATTTAAAGAATAATATAATCATTTAAAAATTCAAAAATTTGGATAAAGAAAAGAAAATATTTTATTAATTTTAAAATTTTTGAAAAATGAATATGATAGCAATTAGAGTATACATAGGTTTGCAAAATAAATTGTGTAATATTTTTTTAATTAAATAAAATANTATTATTGCCATATAAATTTAATAGAAAATTGTTTTAAGCTAGTTTTTTTTAATACAATTGTTTTTTTTTTGTTTTTTTTGGGAAACTATAATTCACCATCTGTTCTTATAAATAAGCAAATGCAAGGGCAAAAGCCAGCCACAAAATCCACGTTCCCATATTTTACATGTAATGGAAGGAAGTGCATATGTTCGAGGCGTAACATTTAATTTTGTGATGTTCAACTCTATCAATAATCCAATAATCATTTACCAAAATTATCACGACATTAAAAATTTAACGAAGAAAAGGGACTTAACATTTTACACTTGTGTGGAAAAACCCAGAATGTTGTGAAAAATGTCAAGTATAAAAGCTTTCATAATCATTTAGCTAAATAAGGAGCCTTGATGGAAATATTATAGGACTCTCTTGAATATAAAGTAGCGGATCGTGACATATGTATCTTGAATATGAAGAGTGACGGATCGTGACACGCGCGATACATGTGTTTCGTACAAAATTAGAGAATAAAATAATTTTATTTAATTTTAAAATAAAAGTCATTAATTTTTAAGAATGAAATGACAATATAGAATATAAAATGTAAAAAAAAAATCTGGATTTTGTTGGATAGTTAGAGGGTGTCTTGAGAATTATTAAAAAGAATCAGCACATTTGAAAGGAAAAATAGCACATGGCTTTGAGATCAAATACCCAGGACTGCTTAAATACTTTTCTTGTTATGGAATTTGCAAGATCATGAAGGAATTTTGTGAACCAAAGAAAATACATCCCTGAACTACTCAAGGGGAGGACTTCTCTATGGTGCAAAGTTGCTGAGATTCCAGTTGAAGCTAACCTAAAACTTAATCGTGCTAAGACTGAAGATCTGATTGAAAGAGAGAAGTTCCAAAGATTGGTGGCTGGCGGGTAGATTAATCTACTTATCTCATTCTCGTCCTGATATAGCTTTTGCAGTAAGCATGGAGAGCCAATTCATGCACGCACTAGGACAACTGGACAAGAACACTTTGATGCTTCTTACATAATATTATGGTATCTAAAAAGGACATCTGGGAAAGGCCCGATGGTTAGAAAACATGGCAACCTACAAATTGAAGTTTATATTGATGCAGATTGTGCTGGTAGTACCAGTTCAATTTCAGGTTATTTTGCCTTATTTGGAGGGGATCTTGTTACACGGTGAAGTAAAAAATAGAGTTTTGTGGCTCGAAGTAGTGCAGAGGAAAATTTTAGATCACTTGTGCATGGAATTTTCATATGGATAAAGAGGCTGTTGTCAGACCTGAAGATGTCATTTATTTCACATGTGAAAGTTTACTTTGATAATAAAGCAGGAATTTCGATTGCTCATGATCTAGTTTTATATGATAGGACAAAACATGTTGAAGTTGACAAAGATTTTATCAAGGAGAAAATTGAAAATATCCTAATCTGTATTTCCTATGTGCCAGTCCAACCACTCAACAGATTGCTGATATACTCACCAAAGGTTTACACAAAAAACAATTTGAATAGCTAGTAAACAAGCTAACTATGAAAGACATCTATAAGCCAGCTTGAGGGAAAGTGTTGGAAGATATGATATTCTTAATAAGATTGTGTATATCAATAGAAATTGATTTCTAATTGATTTAGTTTCCTAGAATCATCTCTTGCACAATTGGTAGTTTCCTAGAATAGCTTTCTTGTTATATTATATAATTGTACATTGAATCACTTCTTTGAAATAGAATAAAATAATTCTCTCTTCCCGTGTACTCAGTGGCGGAGCCAGAAATATGGCTCTGCCGGACTAGAATTTTTTAAACGCTAGAATCTTTTAATATTTTAAATTGATCTATCCGGGCTAAAGCCTGGATATATACAAAATGTACATATAAATTTTAAAAAAAAAATCGGATCACCCGGGCTAAAACCCGGATATATCTTCATGTAGCTCCGCCGGTGCGTGTACTACAAATGTTTTTAGTTCAGTTTTTGATGTATCATAAGAAGATGACCAATTGACATGAAACACAAAATATATAAGATTAACTCGATTACCATCGAAACTTTGTATTTTGTAACTAATGCTTGCAAAATAAAATTGATATTGCGCAATATATCACTTACCCAATGATTTTGACGTTCTCTGTTTTTGATAGTCATGGGTAAACAAAAAACTCTTTCTTTGTATTTTCCAATTGATTTGTCATCTTATCTTACAATTCGTCGCCTCTCACCAATCTAGTTATACACTTGTACAAACACTCAGTCACTTACTAATCATTTTCTATGTTAGGATTTGAATAAAAAAACTCTAGTTCAAGAAATATCTGGTCGCATGCAAAGGTCGATAGATTGAATGCTCCATCTTTTCTTAATGATCTCTCATAAATGGGCCGCAAACTTCTAATGCATAAATTATAATTTTCCAAAAAGAAAACATCAATTTCAATTCTGATATATGTTTGTAGCCGCATCTTTAGAAAATCGACTATTTACCCACTTTTCAGATGTAAAAATCTTACTCAAATTTTCTTGTTGTACTTGAAACCACTTTAAAGTAAAAAAAAAAAGTTGCGAAACGTATAAAAAAAAAGGTTGTGAAACATATCTTTGCAGTTCTTGTCAAGTCTCTTTGTCCAGCAAACTCCCTCATCAACTTGATGTTGCTGAAATCCGGGATGGTAGCTGGGAGATCGGATCTTCACTTGGGAAGCTCATATCGGACCTTCAAAATCTGGAAGTACAAACAAGAACGTTAGAAGGGGGCCGGAAGGTTGTTTCAGAATAGCCCCTCCGACGCTCAAGTCAGATAATAGAAAACTGAGAGAATAATGTGCGTAGAGTGAGTGAATATATGAATGCATAAATAATTAATGAAATTTGGTATGTATAAGAGAAGAATAAAGTCATGATATGGTACGAGATTTGATTAAATCTTCGCGGACTTTATCTTTTTGGTCTTTATTTCTGTGGACTACCTGTTAACGTCTGAATGGGAGCTCTCCTAAGCAAGAGCCCGTCTACAATCTGCATATTGTGATAGCTCGGCTCGGGAGCTCGGCCGAAACATTCCCAATCGACACGATATCATATGCGGGGAGGTCGGCTCAGGTCATGATGGGAGGTCGGCGGTGGAGGTTGGCCACCTCCTGATTGGCGAGATTTCGGATATTTCCAGTTTCGTGTTGATGAGTTGACTTCCTGATGGGCTCTGTCATAAAGATGATCTTCTTGGACTTTATGAATACCGGGACTACATCCATCTGGACTACCGAGAGTGGGCTGATCTGGGCCAAACCGACCTCCTAGGGTATCAATGCTCATTACTTATGGTCAATTGTAAATATAATCATTGACCATCAACGTTGGTTCATGTAATTTTTTGATGTGATGAATTTTGAATAAATCCTCCAGCATCAAAACTGAACAGTAAGCTGCACTCGTTATTATTCTTGTAGCTTGTACCATCCTAATCTTCTGCTTGCAAAGGATTATGAAAATGGTAAAATAATCCAAGAAAAGCCAATCTGCGACCATAAAGGGTATTCCCCCAGATGCAGAAGAAGTTGAAGCAAGTGCCGGAACAGATGGAAAACTTGTGCATTTTGATGAGCTTAAGGTTTTTAGTACAAACGATCTTTTGTGTGCAACTACTGAGGTTATAGGCCGAAGCACGTATGGAACGGTGTACAAGACAACGATGGAAAATGGAATTCAAGTAGCTGTCAAAAGATTGAGAGAAAAGATAATGAAGGGTCAGAAGGAATTTTTTATCGAGGTTAATGCACCCCGGAAAATCAGACCTCCTAATCTTCTTGCACTCAGAGCTTATTATTTAGGTCCAAAGGGTGAAAAATAATCATTTATGACTAAATGCCTAATGGAAGTCTTGCAACTTTCCTCCACGGTGAGCAAAGTTTTGTTACAGTCCACAACACTGATACACCGATAGATTGGCAATACGGATCAAAATGGCTAAAGATGTAACAAGAGGGTTGCTCTATCTTCACACCAAAGTAGGCATTACTCATGGAAACCTCACATCAAGTAATGTACTTCTGGACGAGCACAAAAATGCCAAGATTTCAGATTACGGCTTCTCACAACTAATGTCATCCGCTGCAAATGCTAATGTGGTTGCCACTTCTGGTGCATTGGGGTAACGCGCACCGGAGTTTTCGAAGCTCAAGAAAGCAACAACCAAGAGCGACATTTATAGCTTGCGTGTGATCATGTTGGAGCTTCTGACGGGGAAATCACCTGGGGACTTGGCTAATGGCATGGAATTGTGACAAAGGGTTGCATCCAATGTGAAAAAAGAGTGGACTAATGGAGTTTTTTTAGGTGGACTTGATGAGGGATCAGTCAGTGGCTGGTGATGAATTGCTAACTACGTTGAAGCTGGCTTTGCATTGTGTCGAATTACCGCCATCTGACCGACCCGAGGCTCTGCAGATTCTCCCGCTGGAGAAGATCGTGAGGCCAGAAACATACACAGAGAGCTCCGGAGAAGATGGTGAAGCGATGCCATCAGCAAGTTCTTAGATGAACAAGGCTGAAACGGAAATTTCCGAAACTAGTTCGACATATATTGAAGTGAGATTTCGTAATTCTCTGTCTTCTTTTTCAAAAGACTCATTTAAAATCACATTGAAACTTAGTCTATCCATCCAAATGGCTGTTTAATGTAAGGGAATTTAATTATTTTTCGTAATTCTTTTGTTCTTGTGATACATTTTGTACCAGTATTTTTGGTAATTTGATTCTTGAATAATGTAAAAATACTTTCTAAACTTTGCAATGTAATAGTAGCTAGCATACATTTCCTCGAATTGCTGAAAATATCACATTTATTTTCATTTTCACAGAAAAATGAAATTATTATTATGCTTAAAAAATGTAAAAATTTTGCTCGAAAATTGTCCCTCAATTAATTTTTGGTTGTTTATTGTTGGAAAACTAAACTATTAAAGATTGAATTTTCACGTTTAATTTCAAAGTCAATAACAAACTTACCAACTCGAATGCACAGTATTTTTTCTTGTTCAACCATCTAACGATTATTTTTCCTTTGATTCAAAGTGACTCAACAGATTGACAAGATGTCAATTTTGACTTGAATATCGATTCTCATTTTGTTAACGGATTCTTGAATTTTTACGAGAATATATATAACTTCATTCTTAATTAATTAGTTCCTAAAAAAATCGTTATCAAAAGGTCATAGATAATACCCAAAAAAAATGTTCTGCGCCGTTATATGTATCGTTATCTGTAACATTCTTAATTAATTAATGAGTTATAACTTTTTCTAATTTTCCATAGTTGATGCACTAGTATATATAATCGCTTTTTGCAATTGCGCACCTACATTATGTGTGAATTGGAAGGAAATAAAAATAAAAAAGCCAAAATGTAAAATATGGTTATCATAAAATGGAATTATAGGAATAGTGAAAAAAGGATTCAAGAAACGGACATATGCAAAAACTTGTGTGAGACGGTCTAACGGGTCGTATTTTGTAAGACGAATATCTTATTTGGATCATCTATGAAAACATATTACTTTTTATGCTAAGAGTATTACTTTTTATTGTGAATATCGGTAGGGTTGACCCGTCTCGTAGATAAAGATTCGTAAGACCGTATCACAATAGATTTACTCTTTTTAAAATTGGATACGATTTAGTGCTTTTTAGACAAAAGTGATAAACTTCAAATTTTACTAGTAAAAATTGTAGAAAATAATATTTTTTTTAAAAAAAAAAATGAAGATATTTTGTTTAAATGGCTATAAATTACTTCCAATTTAGACCCTTTTTCTACATTTTTAATAGTGGCGAAAACATTCTTTAAAAAGTGAGAATAAAATGCAATTAATTCAACTACTTGTCGTTAGGCCCTTCCCTCTAGGTGAAATCATTATAATTTTTTTACCAAATAAACAAAGAAAACTATGTTCAAATATAATGCCTCGAGTGAAACCTCCGCAATCTAAGTTAATTTATCTGTCTGTCTAAACTAATAAGAAACTAAATCATATAATAAAGTAGATATAAGGTTTTTTTTTCCCCAATTTAAGATTTCGCTTGCCCATTTTCAGACATTACTTCCGAAATGGTTATCCTTCGTTGACTTAGAAAAATGTTCACAAACAATATTCATATAATCATATGTTATATATTGTATATAAACCATTATGACAGAGATTTGGACTTGGTGTAGATATTTGAAGTGTTGGCATGATTTTCAAGAATGTGGGTGAGAAATATGTAAATGAGCAATGAAAAATTAATAAACAAAGTTACAAAACCAATACGTAACATTACCAAGAAAGTTCCCAAGTATTGTTTTTTTTTCCCTTTCAATGAAATCAACACGTTCAAAAGCAGTCACCCTCTTGAAATGGAAAAATACTCAAATTTAATGTAATTTTTTTTATAAAGAAAATGTAACATATGTTTTGCACCCAATAGTTCAAGCTTAAGATACCGAAGATTCTCCTCATCGTTAGAATTTTCTGAAAGATTTGCCTTATCTGGTAACACAAGGGAGCGAGAATCGGAATCCTTAAAACTAGAATTGGATATTGCTCATGGTAACAACCATGCATGAACCATTTCACGAAATATCTGTTCGAATAGTCTATAATCTTACATTGCAACTTATGAATCGCCCAGTCTGTTTCTCATCAAGATTTAAACCTCCAAATACTTAACATGGTAATTTATTTTTATTTTTTGGAACAGTAACATGGTAAATTTTAATTGTAAACCAACTCTAATTTCTTTTAATTAAAAAAAGGGACTTGTGAAAGAAGCATAAATGATAAATTTAAGGTTTTCTTGAGTTTGATGGACCAGTGGGTGCAACAACTCTACTGTTGGGTTGAACTACGTAAATTTTGCCATTTGATCCGACTATATATCAAAACCTAATCTGCCAACCTTAGAACCACCCTTTCTTTCTTAATCTTGTGTATAAAAAAAGCAAATCTCTCTTACATTCTCTCACAAGCAAACGTTCATTCATATATATTCACATAGTCCCACCTCAAGTCTTAACTTTTCTACTCTGAAAACTTGGTAGAAATGGTGGTAAATAGCAAACCTTTTTGCTCTTTCCTGCTCTACTTAGGCCTCTATCTCCTTTCTACAAGCGCAATGCCGAAAACTAATGCAACAGTTCATTACCATGATTTTGTTGTATGTTGAATTCTTCTCTAGTCTTTTAACTAACTATAGGGAGATTGATATATGATCATTGGATTATGTGTGTAATTTATACAGGTGCAAGCAACACCAGTGAAAAGGCTGTGCAAAACTCACAACTCAATTACGGTGAATGGGATGTATCCCGGACCAACATTAGAAGTAAACAATGGTGACACTCTAGTGGTCAGCGTGGTTAACAGAGCACGTTACAATGTCACGATTCACTGGTAATTATAGGCAATTATCCATTAATTAGTATTATGTATAGAATTCAAGTTAAATGTTCATAGATTTTCTACCACCTATGTATAGGCATGGAGTGAGGCAAATGAGGACTGGATGGGCCGATGGACCTGAATTTGTGACACAGTGTCCTATCAGACCAGGAGGGAGTTACACGTACCGTTTCACAATCCAAGAACAAGAAGGTACTCTCTGGTGGCATGCGCACAGTTCTTGGCTCAGGGCTACTGTGTATGGTGCGTTGATCATCCGTCCAAAAAAAGGGGATTCGTATCCTTTTGCTAAGCCAAAGCGCGAAACTAATCTGCTTCTTGGTAAATTCATGATCCTTGCTCTTATATCTGCATGACATTACAAGAAATTAGTCCCCTTTTGGCATGCTAATGGAAAAAGTATAAATGATTTGTTTAGGCGAGTGGTGGGATGCCAACCCTATCGATGTTGTAAGAGAAGCTACAAGAACAGGAGGGACTCCGAATGTGTCCGATGCTTACACCATAAATGGTCAACCTGGGGATCTTTACAACTGCTCCAAGAAAGGTCTGTTTTGAAGAAGCTCTTACTCTACCATGCAACTGAAATGTAATAAATAAACTCATTCTGTTCCATCCTGACGCTGATGCAGATACAGTAATAGTTCCAGTGGACTCTGGCGAGACGAATCTTCTCAGGGTAGTAAATTCCGCACTTAACCAACAACTTTTCTTCCAAGTTGCCAATCACAAGCTCACTGTAGTCGCCGCTGATGCATCTTATGTGAAGCCCTTTACCACCTCGGTACTCATGCTCGGACCGGGACAAACAACTGATGTCCTGATCACTGCTGATCAGGCACCAACCAGATATTACATCGCGGCACGCGCGTATGCCAGTGCTCAAGGTGCACCATTTGACAATACCACCACAACAGCTATTCTTGAATACAAATCCGCACCTTGCCCTGCTAAAGGAGTCTCGGTTAAACCAATCATGCCTATCCTGCCGGCGTTCAATGACACCGCCACAGCCACAGCCTTCACATCAAGCTTCAGAAGCCCAAGACAAGTTCCAGTTCCCACTGATATTGATGAAAATCTCTTCATTACAGCTGGTCTAGGACTCAACAACTGTCCCCCTGGTTCCAGGCCTAGGAACTGCCAAGGTCCAAACGGAACTAGATTTGCTGCCAGCATGAACAATATATCGTTCCAGCTCCCATCAACCTTTTCCTTGTTGCAAGCACATCAACAAGGTATACGAGGAGTTTTTACAAGCGACTTCCCAGCAAATCCACCACTGAAGTTCGACTACACGGGTAATGTGAGCCGGTCGATATGGCAACCCATTCCGGGAACCAAGGTGTACAGACTAAAATACGGGGCTACGGTGCAAGTAGTCTTACAGGGAACAAATATATTCACATCTGAGAACCACCCGATTCATCTTCACGGGTATGATTTTTACATACTTGCCGAGGGCTTCGGCAATTTCAATCCAAGAAAGGACACAGCAAAATTCAACCTCATTGATCCACCTCTACGAAATACAGCGAGTTTGCCCGTTGGCGGATGGACAGTGATCAGATTCATCGCTGATAACCCAGGTTAGAACGAGATTTTACACATTTTCAATACATGAAATTTGTTCACATGAAAACTTTTGTGCAATCCTAAACAGGAGTGTGGCTGTTCCACTGTCACCTGGATGTCCACATCAACTGGGGCCTGGCCATGGCTTTCCTGGTGGAAAATGGTGTCGGAGAATTGGAAACTTTAGAACACCCTCCAGCTGATCTTCCTGTCTGCTGATATTCAAGAACCGCAGTTCGTATCACGCAGATTCATTTTTAATTTCCTCACATTGGGGACACATTTTTTTGCCATTCCTCAAGTTTACTCAGTTCTATAGGACCAAAAATGTTGAAAGAACATTTTTTTTCTGGATTCAAATAATTTTATGCTTCAGCAACAATCTCTTTGTACAACCGCAACGTTTTCTTCCCCAGAAAAATGCAGAGCAGATAGGAATTAATGCATAAATAAATACAGTCAAATCAATATTCTAAGAGGCACCAAAGATTAGCATGAACAACAGAAACACCGCAGTCCGGTGTTCATACTTTTTTTAAATATATTTTCATTTCTTGAGTAAAAATATTATATATTATGAATTTTCATATTGTTTACTAAATCAAACATTTCATCCTAAGCATTGCTTGTCGACTTTTGTCCTTTAATGGAAACTAATCAAAGATGGTGCAACTAGTTTTAATAAGTAGACGAATTTGAGGCTAAAGTCAAATTACACAACGTTTGCAAGTTGGAAAAGAGATTTTGTTATATATAAACAGAGATTTTGTTATTTTCATTGGCCGAAAGATTTTTGTTTTAACGTGAATTCGAAAATATGATCCCCTTTTATTAGGAAAGATTCATGTCATTACATCAAACTGCATTGGTAAGGGAGGAGAGAGATGTACTTAATATTATCCAAGTTGATGATTCAAAAGAATCCATGAAATATGAAGGTTGTCTGGATCAAGTAAAAGTTGGTAATAAAACTAATGTTTTTTTCTAAGAATTTTACGTTTTGAATTATCATTTAAGATACACGTCATATTCATGAATATAATCATAAATCATTTCATTACCCGACATCACCTTTTCATAATTTTCCATTGATTTAACAGCAAAATTGAAAATAAAAAAAGTATCTTAATCCCAAATCCCGACTCGTGATTGTATACATGGATTCATTGAATTTTTTCAGTTATTTTTTTTATACAAATTAATAATAATTCTTGACTTTTAAACAAATGTACATATAAATTATATATTTAAACTTATGAATTTGTTAATGCGAAACTCATTATGGATCGAACTCATGCTATTTAATTGTGTTAATCATTAAAAGGGGCGGTATCCGCCACCTCTCTCCACTCCACCGCCGCCCCCACCGATTTTTTGCTCTTCCACCAACGGCTGTCGGCAGATCTAGTATCCCTATCATTTCTTGATCTTAACTTATTAATTGTTTTAAATTTTCTTTGAATTGCCCAATTTTCATCTTAGTTTCCTGCATAATTTTGAAAATTTCCCTCAACTTTTTATTAACTTGCGCGAAAAAGGGACATAATCATATTCTTCAAAGAAAAAAATTTATTCATTCTTGCTACCTAGTTGATTAATTCATGAATTCCTCAAATTTTTGTAGTGATATATATTTGAAGACGGATTTTCGGGGCGGCGACGTAATTATATAATACTTTAAGGGTGTGTTTGAAATTTACCACGTCCAACAATTATATTACATGCAACTTGTGCATGATCAACTTGCAAAATGACTGCAATCTCTTCTGGTCGTATATGGTTATGAGATTGATCAAGTCCAAATATAATAGTCTCGTTTGTAAATAATAATTCTGTATCACAAATTGTATATGCATCAAATATTAATTTACTCTTCCATTTTTTGTTTATTATTTATTCGGGAAATTATTAGTTTAAACCTATAATTTGTCAAAATTACAAATATATAATACTCAATGATGTTTTTTTATTTAAAAAAATATTTGAATAACTTGTTATAGAATTGGAGAAATCGAATAAGTGTGGAGAAAAATGGTATTCATCTTTTTTGTGAACAAACTATTCAATCATTTATCATATGTAAATGAATTTAAACAATGAAAAATAGAATTGATTTTACAATAATTTATAGAATATTTAATTTATTCATTTTATTACATCATTCTTATCTAAAGCAATAGATGATTTGACTAAAATATATTTAAAAACACATGTTTAGTATATAGTTTGATACTTATTATAATGCAATCGTTGTGTGTGTGT